>NW_004955405.1:38312924-38333624 GCF_000276665.1 Chinchilla lanigera
TGGACTAAATGCTGTTTGTATAAAGGGATGGGCATGAGTCTTTGGGGGTCCAGGGGTGGAATGTTATGGTTTAAATCTGTGTGTCCCCCCAAAGCCTCCTGTAGCCCTGGGGCAGGCTATTAGAGTTTGATTATTATGGGTGTGAGAGCTGCACCCGCCCTAGGGTGGATAGTTTGCATATGTAAGGGAGAGGAAAAGAGTGCTTGGGCCATTCCTCCCCCATTCCGCCCTGGTGTGTGCTTGCGGCTTAGCTGTGTGCTGCCGCCCTGAGATGCAGCCCTCTGCCACGTGCCACTCTGCCTTATAATGTGCCAGGTAGGGATTGAAACCTCCACAAACTGTAAGCGAAATAAACCTTTCCTTCCTTAATTTTGGGCTTCAGATATTTTGTCCCAGCAGCAACAGAAAAGTAACCAAGACACCAGGTTACTCAAAAAAAAAAAAAAAAAAAAAAAGAACTGAAGAGATTTATGGACCTTCTGCGCCCAAGCTATCCAAGAAATAAATCATGAGCAGATTCACATGGCCACCCAAGCAAGTCCTTATTTGAACAAGGCCTATGCTGCAGCATGTGGTGGGGGAGGGGAGGTCTCAGTACCCCAGAGGGAGCTCCCCTAGACCAACTACAGAAGTGTGGTGAGAGAGCTGCTTATGAATCAGCTGCAGGCTTGTGATTGGTCCAAATTAGGGCCTGCTGATTGGTCCATGGGCAGGCCTTTGATTGGTCCAAGTAGTGCAGGCATCCAGGGCAACTTGTGACTTTGGCTCAACAAAATGGCAGAGAGCTGCAATCGTTTGACTGCTTGAAACCAGGGTTCTTGGGGAGGGCTAGCTGTGTTTATCATGGTGCATTTGGTTTGGGACCCCAGGGGGTGCTAATGGGCCTGGGCTCCTTCCTGACCTCGAGTGACAGGGAGGGAAGGGTGCCACGGCTGAGAGCAGAGCTGAACGTCCTGAGGGAGTGGCCCTGCGAGTGGCCCTGAAGTAGCCTTGAAGGACACCCAGGCAAGTTACTCAGTCTATCCGTGGAGGTGGAAACCCAGGGAGAGCAAGGGAAGCCCAGCCACGTCCCCCTCCTAATCACAGGAAGAGTTAGAGGCAGGCAGGCACCCTTTGCCTGTCTCAGTGCTCAGGTGAGTCAGGCCCAGACCAGTTTAACTGAACCTGTTACATTCCTGAAGCAAAATCAATACAGTACATACTATTATGAATTTTCTGTGACATATTTGATAAAATGATCATAGAAAGCCTTCTCCATCTATAGGTAGATCACTGATGGGGTCTGTCTTAGTTACTTTCTCATTGCTGGGACAAAATTACCCAACACCCAGAATTAAAGGAGGAAATTATTTAAGCTCCCAGTTTGTACAGGTTTCACTCCATAGTCAGCTAGCCCTAAAGCGGAGCAACATGGCAGAGGGGCATTGCAGAGGAGGAACAGTCCATGGCAGGGCAGGCAGGAAGCACAGAGGAATCACAACCCCAGTGACCCACTGCTTCCAACCAGGCTTCACGTCCCAACCTCAGAGCCAGCTGTAAACCATCAATGTACCAATCCAGTATCACCCACCCATGATCCAGTTACTCCTCCAAATCCCCACCTGTGAGCACACAAGGCTTTGAGGGGACATCTAGACATAAGCGACAACAAGACCTTATGTATTTACTAGAACTGTAGTAAATTTAGTAGGTTTACTAATTATCAGATTTATCATTTCTAGATTTATAAAATATGTACATAACTATTGTATCCTACAACTTAGGTTACCTATCATTGTACTAATGGGGGAGGTGGAGGTGAACAGGAGGCAATTATGCCAAAGACCTCTGTTGAAAGACAGATTTCCTCTAAATGATGATGGATGTAAATCTCTGCACACAAGGCATCCTAGGACCACTCCCTAAGTCTAAATACAACAGAGACTCCATCCCAAGGTGAGTGAGCAGCCGGGGTCATCATATCATTGTTCCCTTCCCTCAGGAGTGTCTGTGGGCCATGCACAGCCTGAGGGCTCTGACAGGGCTGAGAAAGCATCCCAGCAGAGCTGCTCTTTCTGCAACCATGGGACAGGTGCCTGTAGCATTCCCGATGGGGTCCCAGTCCTCAGCACAGCTGGGCACTTGTGAAAGACCCTTGGTCTCTGCTTGCCATTGCCCTCAGTGGGTAACCTGTGTTTTAAAACACCCAGCTGTCAAGAGGGGTTATACTCACCCTCCTTACTCAGCAAGACTGAGCCAGGATGTTTGAAACTCAAAGCATTAACAAGTACATGGCATCCACTGCATAATTCAAATTAATATTTGCTTTTTACTGGCGCAAAACCTCATGGACCCTGAGATCTAGCTATGCTGATTGAAAACTTCCTGACACATTCCTAAAACTTAGTCTTAGACTTCCTTGTATTTTTGTAAAGTTTTGTTTGTCATTTGGGGTGATTCTTATTCTCTACATAAATATCTAACCCTCCATTTTAGTATTCTGTCTGTATGCAGATTAGAAAAGACCCCAGGGGAAAACTAGGTTTTTCTTTTACCTGGGACTCTAACCTAACTAGGTGCATGCATTTCAAGATGTAAACAGTCTGTATCAGTGAAGACAAAATAGGTAAACTTTCATAAAACATGCAGTGGAAAAGACCCTGTAAATAAGTTGATACACTAGAACAAATTCTAAATGATGGAAGCAAGTTAAGCCCATATGTATGTTAAATGTTACATGAATTAGCTTATCTACTACCAACCTGGTTTTACTGAGCCTGCTTTTAAATTTTAAGTAGATGATTAAGCTAATATAAAATGCTAGAATCCCAAAAAGAGTCAGTATACATAGTTTTCATCCTCATGAGCAGGGCTTGCATTCTGGACTGCAAATTTAACCCGACTCACCAAATTTGGGGGTTGGGTATTGGGAATCGAACTCAGGACCTTGTACTTGCCAGGCAGGCACTTGTGCTGCTGAGCTATATCCCTGGCCTCACTCTCTGAAGTTTTTTTTTTTTTTTTTTAAGTGTTTCTTGCCCAAGAACCTATAAACATAGTGTACACGATAGTTACATTCACAGGTACACTCCTAGTTGTATAATTTCATTAACTGGAGGAGAAAATAAACCTCAAAATGCAAACTGTGTACAAGTTGTAACCTGTAATTTTTTCCTGGACCAGACATATAAAGGTAAAATTGTCACTGTTCTTAATTTAGACTTTTTACCTAAAAGGCAATTTCATTCATTCTTGGGGTTTAATAGGAGACTGCAATTTTGGAATTCTCTCCCGTTTCAAGATTCCGCACAACCAAGATTGCCTTGCAAGAGTCGCACATATGTAAGCCGGGGCACAAAACAAACTCTATGGGAAAAACTGGTCCTATGAATTCACCCCAAGTGCAAATTACCCCGAGATACTGCTTCTGCTTTTTCTAAAACTAACAAGTGAATCTTAGGAGTTGGGACAAAAACCCCACTGAAGTGAGCCTTCGAGAGACATTTGTGCTGGTGATGACAGCATTTTCATGGTAATTTGTTAATGTCCTTGGAAAGCAGGGGTAATTTACTCCAGTAAAATCCTGCTAATAGCCCTTGCAGATTCGAGGCTTTCAATCAGGAGGTTACATGCAGGCCCTGGGTGCCTGGGGCTCTGTTATGGTTTGTATCTAGATGTCCCCCCAAGAGCTCATGTAGTCCTAGGTGAGGAGTTTCAAAGGTGGCCAGATTAGGTTGTGTGAATGTAGAATAAATGTGTGACACTGGGATTAAAGGTGTGGATAATGGAAGACCCATCCTGAATGTGGGTGGCGTCAATCAATAGGCCTGTAGCCTGGATGGAATATAACAGGACAGAAAGAAGGCAGGCTTGCTGCTACTTGCTGCTTCACTGTCTCCTGCCTGCTTGCCATGGACTGTTTCTCCCCTGCGATGCCCCTCCACCAAGCCACCCTGCCTTGAAGCCAGTGACTATGGACTGAAACCTCTACAAACTGTGAGCTGAGATAAAACTTTCCTCCTTTAACTTGGGGTGTCATTTATTTTGTCTCAGCAATGAGAATGGTGAAAAGACAGGCTCCGTAGCCTATGGTACCAGCCCAGCACAGCTGGTGTTCCCTTTCTCAGCCACTTCCCTCCTGCCAGACCTCAGAGCCAGTGCCCAGCTGGGAAGCCCAACAGGG
This sequence comes from Chinchilla lanigera, assembly GCF_000276665.1. Classification (NCBI taxonomy): domain Eukaryota; kingdom Metazoa; phylum Chordata; class Mammalia; order Rodentia; family Chinchillidae; genus Chinchilla; species Chinchilla lanigera. Next base: position 38,317,087 of record NW_004955405.1, read on the forward strand.
CAGGAGCCAGGGTGTTTATGAGAATCCGACTCTGGAAGGCATTTACCTGCATTGGGGGCAGGCTATCAACAACCCAAAAAAGTATACACAAAATACATAACAAATACCATTCTTTTTCACGTTATAGAGTTTTAAAAAAGAGAAAGACCACCAAAAGGAAACAAAAATCACCAATAATTTTATCTAGATATTTTTATTCCATTCCTGAGTTCTTCCTCTGTGAGGACTTTAATTACTTCATGCAAATTTACTGTATATGCATTCTTTCTATAAAATCTGGTTTTTCATTGCCTGTGTGTACTGTACACTGTGTTCCTGATAAGTTTCTATTCCTGGAAAATATAGGTGGCCTCCTTTATTGGGTAACTATAAATCATTTGCAGTGGGGAAGCTTCTACAGAAATCTTGACCTCACAGTCTGATAATGTTTTAAAGCTGGACTCTCAGAAGGAACGAGATCTATCAGCAGATACTGATGTTTCATCAATGTTTGATATATAACATCGAGTCAGATTGCTGCTCAGAAAAGCTGCAGCCGGTGGTCTAGTCAGCAACAGGATAGGAGAGCGCAGTCTTACACCCTTTGCCAACACTAGGTTTTTAATTTGTGCTAATTTGACAGCAAAATTACAGGTTAAAAGTCACGTTTTCAAGCTTATGAGTATGCATGATGAATAGCTTGGTTTGCTTATAAAACTAATATATTCTACCCATTCAAAAAGCCATGATATGAGTCTTGGAAACTCAAAGGGACCTCTTCAGCAGATAAGAGACAGGCAGTGAAGGATCTGCCTAGCCCACTCCTTAGCCGTGAACTTGGGACTAAAACCCGAGAACTCTTACCATTTCCCATGCCAGTGTCCTAGCAATTTCTAGTAAAGTAAAACCTGCTTTGAAATGTGGAAAGGACAAAGAGGTGGAGGAGCCCTTTAACAGGGTGTGGTAAGCTGTTTCCTGCATTAAGGAAATTCCAAGGTCTTTCAGCACTGTCCCAAGGGGTGGGGGCCCTCCTGCCATCCAAAACTTCCTTAGCCTCACCTTTTAAAAGGGAACAGCCATGAAATGTGACTTGTTTCCAAATAAACTACTGTGTTCTGAGGCACTTGTTGAAATTCTGCATAATTTTAAATTTTTTTTTTATTTTTTTATTTTCTTTAAAATAAAAATCTCACCAGGCTTGGTGGTGCACACCTGTAATCCCAGCACTCAGGAGGCTGAGGCAGGAGGATCATTGGGAGTTCGAGACCAGCCTGGGCTACAAAGTGAGTTCAAGGCCGACCTGAACTGCATAGTGAGACCCTGTCTCAAAAAGACAAAAATAAATAAATAAAATAAAATAAAAAATTTTAAAAAGAAGCATTTGGAACAGACCCTGTCTCCTGGCATTCCTGTCTTCTCTTCCCTTTTTCCTACTAAACTTCTAAGCTACTAGCTGACCTTTTGAGGTCTTTACAACACCCATACCAAGCAGGAGCTCCTGCCACCCAGCAGTTCTATCTTTCTTTCAAAATTCTCTGCAGATTGGACCGGGGCCTTCACAGCAAAACTTAATAATAATGTGTTTAATGACTGCATTGAAAAAAGACTGGAAAGTCACTTGGAGCACGTGAAAAGACTTAGGAGTTCCTGTTGGCATTAAAATGCCAGAGATGTTCCCTCTGTCCTGTTTTTCTTTGCTGTCCATTTCTTACCCCAGTTTCTGATGCTCACCCACATCTCTGCTATGAAGACTTTCTAAAAACTTCTCTAAACTCAGTCCAGAGATCAATTTCTTTTAAAATAATAAAGCTTCCATTTGTTGAGTGCTGTGTTAAGTATTTTACCCACTTTATCTTAATATCTCAGTTTTGTAAATCACATATCCCTTTACTCAGGGAGTAGCGTCAGGATTTAACCTGGAGCCCTAGGACACCAAGGCCAGGACTTCACAGCTCCACCAGTAATTTTCAAGCCTTCTGGCTGTATCTCATGGGAGGAAGTGAAACTTGTATCATGGCCAATAGATACCTACACATATGTGACCAAAATTAAAATGTCAGGAAACAACAAACATCTACCTCTGTGGCACACTGTTATGTTTTATATCTAAAATGGCCCTCAAAGCCTCATGTGTTTGGAGGGTGATTAGGTTACTGGGGAGCTGATGGCAGGCTTCATGTCAGGAGATGGGGTCTGGTTGGAAGAGGAAGTCCTTGGAGGTATGACATGGAAGGAGGTATCCTCCTCCTGGCCCCTCCCTTCTCTCTGCTTCCTGGTCTCCATGAGTTGAGCAATTCTCTCCCACCAGACCCTTCCCCATGCCTTACTGCCTTGACCTGGCCAACTATGGACTAAAACCGTGAGCCGAGATAAACCTGTTCCCCTTTGAGCTACAGGTGCCAGGTATGTGTCCCAGCAATAAAGAAAGTGACTGAGACGCTCATCTTCTCTATTCTTTCCAACCTATTTCTCTTTTTTAAAGTGTAGCTAGAAACCCAACAAACTGATAGTATAACTTGCTGCTAACTGATCGCAACAGAGACTAAAAGTATTGTTGAATCATCTTCATGCACTGGACTTAAAATCTGAGCAAGATCCAAGACTCTCTTTGTCTTTTAAGCTTAAAGTCACTACCCACAGGTTAAGCATTTTCACACAACTTAATTTTGTGAAATTAGAAACAAGCCTTAAAATTTCTACCCTTGTCTTTTCTTTCTGATATAAGAATAGTAAAAAGCTCTATTTGGTAAATTTTACTAAAAATCTGGCAACTTAATTATATAATATACCCAGCCGCAGGACAGAAGCAGAAGACAAGGGATTGGTTCCATTCTTTATTTTGTCTTCCTACCCCAAGTTCCCACCTAGGTGCACCCCCTGCTGCAGCTCCCAGGGCCATGGGACTTGCTTGACCTCCTTGCCTCAGGTGTTTGGACAATCAGATAAACAGAGGCTCCTGATGCAGCAGAGAATCAGAAAAGTTACTGGATCAGTCCTGAGAATTAGAATGGCAGAAAGAACTGTGACAGTACAAGCTGAAAGCTTAGGAAGAGGTAGGGATAGGAACCCGTAGTGACCATGCATAAATACAATGGTGAAGGAACAAAGGAGCCACCTAGGAGGCAGAGGAGGATGGGATACATATTCAGAGAGGAGCAGAGAGAGGCCTTGTGTCCACCAGAGAGATGGAATCAAAGCAAAGCTGTCAAACCGAAAACTGCCAGCTCCCCAGGGCAGAAACTATGCCCTGAGCAGCAAAAGATGGTACATAATAAACAGTGTTTAAAATTAAGCTGAATAAAGGAGTTGTTCTACATAGTGCCAATGTCATGATTTTTCTTAATATTCAGACAAATCTTAATTTTTAATGTCACCCAAAAGGTTTGGCTTTTCTCAGGTCTGGCTTTTTGTTTTCTCTTTTGTTTGGGATTGTTTCCTTTTTTCTTTTGTTTTTGTTTTTATTTTTATTTTTGCCTTCTGTTTAAGACTCCCTAATTGTCATTGGTTTCTCAGTATGAAGAGCACAGTAGGACATCAAATGGTTTCCATCACCACAAATAATCCTTACATGCATTTCCTTAGCCTTGAGTTCTAAGAAGTAAGTAAAGGAGTAGAGAAGAGAGAGAAGGAAGTGAGGGTTGAGACAGATGTTAGATTACAACATCTGTTCAAAAATGACAAAGCAGAATTAAAAATACAAAAAGTTGTACAGTGCCATTCTGTCCATTTCTCTTTCCTACCAGAATAAGAAGAGTGTCTGGCTGATTGAAAGAAAAACAATGTATGTCCATGAACACACACAGTTGCACACACATTCAGTGAGAAAGAGAGATCGAGATGATTAATCAAAAATCACTATGGAGTCCTTTGGAATCTTTTATTGGAAGTAAACTTTATTCTAAAAAATGATGATAACTTTGAAATGTAAAATTGTCCATGCTCAAAGAAATCTATCAACCAGAAATAGTAGTTCTGGCTTTAACTGAAGCCAGCACATTTGATTGATTAAATTTTACTCAAAGTTGATTTATCTTCATTATTAATGCATTCATTCATGTCAGTGCAGAGTAGAGCAATTTTGAGCTCAAAATGGATTTCTATCAAAGCCAGAGTTTACAAAGTCAACATTGCTAAACATTAATGGGTGTTGTCTTTGTGAATTGGGAAACAGGAAGGTTACTAGATCATTATGAAGCTTCATAAAATTCTAAACATCAAATATTGGGAGCTAGCAGTGAATAGGTGAAGGTTTAGAGACCCTCAAGATAAACTTTCCCAATTTAGGCTTCCATCCTGGCTAACCTAAGCCAGAGGAGTCTCTGAGGAATACCGTAAATTTGAACTTTTGTGTGGCCTTTGTATTTGTGTGTATGTTTTAGCAAGCATCCTGGAATGGCAAATGCTTCCTCATCAGTGGAACCATGTAGATTCAGAAAAAGCCATCTTCCATTGAGAAGACAATTGTTTTCTATAGAGACGAGAAACAAATGCCCATGACCCGGGTCACCTCTTCCCAGCAGGCTTTTTCTGCGGCTTCCTCTGAGCAAACACAACAAAGTCAGGAGTAGTCAATCCTGCTGCCCCACACTGGGCCCCTGCAGTTGTTGCTATTTACTCTTCCTATTAATCTGTCAATGTTCTAGTCAAACACACAAAACAATATGGTGGGCACATAGTTTGATTGGCCATTGCTAAGTAACTTGGTCCAAAGATGAAGAAATGGAACTTCCAACAAACAAAATGTGAGGCCCAATTTGATTGTTAGAAAATGTTCAACAATACCAGTGCATGGCCATTTTTCAGGGTGGCTGTGATTTAGCATCCCTCTCCCCAGAAAAAGAGTGGCCCCAATAAATGACATTCAGTCCCAGAATCTAAATTCAGGTCATGTCGCTGTTCCTATCATTGTGGGAAAGAACTGTCTGGGCATTTTGTAGAGGAAGGTGTTTGTTCGAAGATGTCCTTACCCTGTAGTGAACAGATTATTAAAGAAATTAGTTTCATATGCAGGTGAGTCCCTGGCCAACAACTGAAATATTCTTTGAACTGAAAAATGGTCCAAGTCCTTGGTTAAATTCTTCCTAGATATGAAAATGCGTGACTCACAGTTCCAAAATGCAATTCAAATGATCAAAGATTTGAACAAGTTGCATAGTTTATTTCCTCCCTCTGAGTTCGTTCTTTGCTGCTAGTGCAGATGAAGCTCCAGAATCCTTCTCAGCACAAAGTCCATGTAGCCATTTCTCTTCTACTGGAAATAGCACAAAAGATAGACTTTGTTTGGCTGTCCAAGCCTGGCACTGGAAGAGAACAAATCCATCAGAATTCGAGATGTTGGGCAGCAATAACAGTCAAAGACACACCCTGCTAGAAAAACAGAACCGTCCTTTTCCTGTTGGGTTTTCAAAAAGGCAATCTGAATAAGGGTAGGTGGCTGTGAATCTGTGATGTCAGGACATAGCACAGCACAGTGAAAGAGAGAAGACTGCCTGGGCATCAAATTCCCCCATTTTCTTCCTAGTTATTAGCTGTGGGACCTCTGGTAAGTATTTAACTACACTGAGACATTTTCATTAATTCGTAAAATGGAGAAAATAAGACTCAACACTACGTGAGGTATGATTGAAAATGTGGCATGTGTTTAAATTTTTTAAAATTTATTACAGTAAAAGATATAATGCCATTAATCCTCCTCAGAATCCTCTCCTTCACTTGGAATACACATCTCATCGTCCTTAACACTTTCTGAAGCAGTTCTAGAAGTTCTCTTGTATCTGTAGTTGGGCTATGGAGGCTACCTCAGTGTCCTGAAAACTGCTTAACTTTTGTGGTCCTTTTGACCTTGGGGAAGAGCCAGAAGCCACACGATGCCAGATCTGGTGCACAGAGTGACTATTTGAACTGTAAGCATCATGTTTTTACAAACACGACTCTCTGTTGGATGGCACTTAGCAGCAGTGTTCACTATATTTTTGATCACACCTCATAAACACACCTGAGAAAGAGGACTTCCAGAACTACTTCAGAAAGTGGCAAGAATGATAAGTGTGTTTGAAGTGAATAGGAGTGCTTTGAGGGGGATTAATGGCAATTGTCTTTTATTGTAAATTTAAGCAGGCACTGTAGTTTCCAACCACCCCTTGTAAAAGTCAAGACATTTTGACACAGGTCTCTGCTTAATTTTCTGCTTACCTGTCTAACAGACCACAGGCAGCCCTGGACTCGTGTCTTCACACATACTGACCCAAGAGGAAGAAGATATCTCTCCTCCCCATTTAAGCATTTCCCCTCCCTCTCCCAAGCCCCCAAAACCTGAGAGGAAGAACTCTACATTTGCTTGGATTATGTGTCAATCTGTGGGGTCCCACCACAACCACTCTGATTACTCCAGACTGAGTCACACACCCATCCTGACAGCCAAGATCCCAAAGTACCATGCTTGGGTATCCCCAGGACTTTGTGCTGGGAATGGGGAGAAGCACTCTCTTAAAAGAAATGTTGAATAAGAGGAATACTTTCCTTGAGTAGACATAGTAAATATGTTTCTCCATGACCTTATGGAGTGAGACAATTAAAAATTTAAAAAGTAAAAATATTTAGCAACTAATAAATGAGAAGTATTCCACAAGTGGTAGCAAAGATGATGCTAATTATTTTTAACATTGTTAGTGCAGTGATTAACTTAATTTTGTCAATTTGATTGGCTTGGAAGTCACCTAGGGGACCACATTTCTGACTGTTTCTGGGTATGTTATGAAGGCATGACCTTGGGTACTACTATATCTGGTCCCTTATCCCTTCCTTTTGAGCACTGTTCCCCTATTCTGCTTCCCAGCCACCATGAATCAAGCATCTTTGCTCCACTACATCCTTCCACCATGATGTTTCTGCCTTGGAGCCAGTCAACCATGGACTGAATCCCTGAAACCATAAACCACATAAACCTCTCCTCCTTTAAGTTGTGGGAGTCAGGTATTGTATTCCAATGATGGGAAAGCTGACTTATTCAGCTTTTCATTTCTAGTCTCAAAAAAAGTATAAACAGTAATAGAAGTATTCATGGAAGGATATTTCATACAAACTCATCACTTATTGTTGTCAGCTTTAAATCTGGCTACTCAGATTATATAATCAAGTAGCACTCTCAGTGAAATTACCAAACACAAGGGTCATACCATTTGGACTTCAATTTGAATCCAACTCATAATTCAAATTGTGTAAATTTCATTGTAGTCCAGCTTATAGAAGAGAATGTTTTATCAAGAGGCAAAACTGAGAAACTGATTCACTCATACATTTGCATGACCTGCTATGTGTCAGGCACTGGGCTAGACACTGGATAACACAGGGGAGCAAAACTGACCAAGACTCTGCCCTGAAGGGGCTCACCTTTCAGAAGGACAGCTAGCAAGAAGAAAGAAGTGCTAGGGAAAAACGAGGCATGGGGAGAGGGTAAAACACACAGGATGGATCTGTGATAGAGTGATCAGGGCAGGCCCTTGGGCAGAGACAGAAACTAAGTGAGGAAGTTCCTTGGGCATAGGAACCCTTGGGGACAGCACTCCACTCTGAGGGAAGAGGCAACAAGCTCTTGTCTGGAGTCTGCCAATATGGGCAGAGCAGCATGAGCAAGAGGAGGGAACAGGAAGTCAGGTTAGAGCATTTCCCCTCCTCTCCCAAGCCCCCAAGATGTCGGCCCCTAACACTTAAACCTGTGACTACATCACCTGCCAGGGCAAAGGGAATTGGCAGTCGTGTTTGAATGCAGAACCTTGAGGTAGGGAGATCATCCACATGAGCCTCGTGTGATCTCAAGGGTCCATGAAGGTGAGGAGAGAGGCAGAAGAGAGACTGGATCAATGGGATGTGAGAAAGATTCAACCTGCTGTTGCTGGTTTTGACAATGGAGTAAAACCGTGAGGAACCAAGGAGTTCCGACAGTCTCCAGAAGCTGGGAAAAGCCAAGAGAAGTGGCCTCCCTGAATGTCTCCAGAAAAAAACAGAACATGCCTCCACCTATTTTAACTCAGTAAGACCCACATTAGACTTCCGACTTACAGAACTGTAAGATAGCAAAAGTGGGTCATTTTAAGCCACTGAGTCTATGGCACTTTGTTACAACGGCATTAGTAACGAATATAGCACCATTCTTAACATTTTCAAAGCACCCTTACTTTCTTCACGTGTCAGTAAAAATTGTGCTGCCTCCTGAGAAACTAGTCTTGTACAATTTCTCGGACAGTGTCAGTTGCTTTAAAAGAAGCACATACGCCCCATTTTTATGGTGTGGGATTATCTTTTGGTCATATGCAAAAAAAAAAAAAAAAAAGAATGGCAAAGGAACAAGGGTTGTGTCCCTCAGGTTTTCCTAGAGAAATGTCATGTGTCCTTAGGGTAGCAAAAACCTATTTTATGAAGGCATGTACAGCATGCTATCATTTTCAACAGCACGGATTTATATGAAAACTAAAGGGCTATTCCAAAACCAGGGATCAAAATTCGTGGCTGAAATGGGACAAATTCATTGACCTAAGAAAGGATGTGAGATGTTGTAGTAGCTCTTACACTGTACCTGCATCCTGTCTGTGAAGAATCTGAAGTTCAGTCAGCAAGAATGCTTCTTCCTCTTGCTCCATACAATGTCACCTTTGACTTCCACACGTGGATACAACTCCCTATAAACAATGTGTGAAGAAAGAGTCAGTTTAAATGGTGCAACCATGGGAAGTTGACATCTTTAAGATACTGAATCATCCTATCTATGAACATATCATTTCCCTCCAGTGATTTTCACTAATGTTGTATGCTTTTCTACAGAAAGTTCTCTGATTACCTATTGCAAGATGCAATTCTGAATACAGTTAGTTTGGGGAATTTTCATTGTTTGGCAGGGATATGTTATGACTTGTTTCTAGATGTCCCCCCAAAGCTTCATGGGGTCATAGATGAGCTTTTCAGAGGTGACTGGATGTAGAATGTGTGATACTGAGATTAAGGGTGTGAAGCTGGGACTGATTCATGCTAGGATTAAGGGTGCCCTTCCCTGGCTGTGAGTGCTACCTGCGGGAAGGATGGTTAGCCTGGATAAAATACAAAGGACAGAAAGAGGACTGCTGTCATTGCTTGTCACTTGCTACCTTTTTGCTAATTCACTGCCTTGCTGCCTTCTGCCTGCCACAAAATGTTTATCCTCTGCGATGCCCCTCTGCCAAACCACCTTGCCGTGGAGCCAGCCAACTATGGACTGAAACCTCTACAAATTGTGAGCCAAAATAAACTTTTCCTCCTTCCACCTTGGGTGTCAGGTGTTTTGCCTCAACAAGAAAAGTAACTAAAACAGGAGGGGCTGGCAGTTTTTTCACCTTGCAAGTGTTATCTTTTAAATTACAGTTTTCTAACCATTTCCACTGTGTAGGCATGTGATTTAATTTTCTACATTATTTTAAGACAAAGCTATTTAAAGTCATCTTAATTCTGAAAAATATGTCTGTAGATTATTTGGGGGATTTGATGTGGGCAATTATATCACCTGACAATACTGACAGCTTTGTCTTTTCAAATTTCTATGCTTCCAATTTGTCTTATTGTTCTAGTTTACACCTCTGAAATGGTGTGGAAGAGCTGTGGTGGAGGCAGACATCTGTGTTTTTCCTAAAAACAGATTTACTGCAAAGAAAATATGGCTTAGCTCCTCACTTGCACAAGGCCCTGTGATTTCTTGGCATTACTAGGATTTGCAGTGCTCTGGGTGGGTTAAGGAAGCCTGGTGGACGTGCATAAGTAGCCCCCAAAGAGTAGCAGGGTCAGCCTTCCCATGATTTGGGCATACTTGGTTGTTACTAATGCAAACAGGGATTCATATATTTCACCATCAAGTGTGATATTTGTTGTATTTTTATGTGGTTAGATGCCTTTATCAAGTTAGATGAGCTTGCTTTGACTTCTAATTGCAAAAGCTTTTGTTCTTAGGGTTTTTTTTTAATTAGGAGCAGATGGTGAATTTTGTTGAATGCTTCCCTGTATCTCTTAAGATCATCATATTTTTCCTTTGACTGTTAAAGTGATGGTATATTAATAAAATTTCCAATATTAAACCCACCAGACATTCTTAGGATAAAAACAAGTTGTTCATATGTATTTTCTCCTTAGTGTAGTGTTGAATTGTGTTAATTATTTTGCTAGTTTTATCTTCTTCATAGATCATGCATGAACTCCCAATAATAATCTTATTTTATTTTTTCCTTAGTTCTATATATTTATTTATTTATATTCAATAGTGATCACCTTCCTCCTGCAGAGTTGGGAGATGTACATAACACATTTCAATTCTTTTTTAATTCTCTTGCCCTCTTCCTGCCCCACCCCCTCATCTCTTTAACCCCTTCCTGTGTGCTGCTATAAACAGAGTATGCATAGATCACTGTAATGCTTTCTTTAGCTCTTTTGGGAAGATACCTAGAAGGGGAATAGCTAGGTTGAATAGAATTTTAGTTTCTTGAGGAAACTCCACACTGATTTCCACAATGGTTATAGTAGTTTACACTCCCACACAACAATGTAGAAAGGTTTCACCACAGCTTAATCAGTATTTGTAATTTTGTAATTTCTTGATTATGACCATTCTTTCTGGAGTAAGCTGGAATTTAAGTGTTGTTTTAGTTTACAACTTCTCTGATGGCTAGAGATGTTGAACATTTTTTCATGTATTTATTGGCCTTTCTACTTCTTCTGTTCAGCTGGTCTTTTTAATTACTTTTGGGGAGAGTCTAATTTTTTTAGCTCTCTATATATTCTAGATGTAAGTCTTCTGTCTGAGGAATAGCTGTAAAAACTTTTTTCAATTGTGTAGGTTTCTGCTTCACTCTGTTGGTTGTTTCATTTGCTGTGCAGAAGCTTTTAAATTTGATCTGATCTCATGTGTGGACTTTGCTGTGATTTCTTATACAATTGGTGTTTTGTTCACAAGATCTTACTTTATTCTGGTATCAAGGTTATGCTAATTCCATGGAAGAACTTGGAGGGCATTCTCTGTTCCCAACCCCTGAAAGAGTCTGGGTAGGACTGAAATTACAGTGATACCTTGGCTCACAAATGCTGCTGTTGGCAAACAATTCAATTCACAAACAGATGCATTCAGTAAAATTATGCTTCCATTTGCAAACTCCAAATCAGGTGACAAACAGGACCACAGCCACCTTCCCCAGAATCATGAAACAAATTAAGTTCATGAACCAAGGTACCACTGTACTTGTCCCTTACATGCTTGAATAACTGTATTGGCAAAATCACTTTATCTGATGTATTTTTGTGGGAACATTTTAAACTATTGATTCAACCTATTTGATGGCTACAGGGCTATTTAGGTTTTCTATTTCTTTTTGAGTCCATTTTGATAAACTATTTTTAATGCAATTAATCTTTGGTTTTCTATATTTCCAAATTTATTGACATCAAAGTATATATAACTTACACTTACACTTGATATAATAGATTCTATCCTATATTGTCACCATTTTAATTCTTAATATTGTTTAATTGCTCTTCTCTTTTCTGTTTCAATGAATCATGCCAGAGACTTGTCAATTTTACCAACTTTTTCAAAGAATCAACTTTTACCTTTGTTGATATTTTTGTTTAGTTTCTGATCTATTAGTTTTTGTTGTGCATGTTTATTCTTTTTCTTATATGCTTTAGAGGTAAATTCTGCTATTGTTGTGTTCTTAGCCTACTGATATTTAATCTTTTTTTGAGGTGCATTTACATAACTTCTTTCCTTCTAACACTATTTCTGCCTTTCTCCTATATCGTTTGAAATGTGATATTCCATTTCTAAAGCCCATCAATTTGTATTATGATTTCCTAGCTCATAAATATTTAGATGGATGGTATTTCCCAGTTACTTTTCTCCTATTAATTTCTAAATGAAGTGAATTTTGTTCCTAAAATAAGATCTATTGATATCAATTCTCAGAAATACTTATTGAGGATAGTTTTATAATCTCTGTGTCATCAATTTATTTAAATTTGCTTAGAATTAATATTATCCAACTATTAGATATGATCTAAAACTGTTCTTTAGATCAAATCTATTAATTATGTTGTTCAAATCACTGATGTCTCTAATTATTTTATCTGTTTGATCTAATAATTATTGAGAGATACATTACAATCTCTCATAATGTATTGGGTCATTCTATTCTTTTCTGAAGTTCTATCAATTTTGGTGTTATTGATTTTGAGGTTTTATAACTAGCAGTTTGAAAGTTTAGGATTAGTATATCTTCTTAATAAAAATTATTTTATTACATAGTTCTATTTTCATCTCTATGAATGTGTTCTCTTTCCTTGGAATACTTAATTTGATATTAATATACAGTAACCACATCAAATTTTCATTTTTGTATTGCTAGTACCTATAATATAAAAGTGATTGTGTAGCTAAAGGAGATATTTTAAATTAGTATGTTCTGGCAGGAAAAATAAAAACTCCTAAAGTAAATACAGAGAGACTTACATTCTGTATAAGGAACAACATTAAGGAATGTATTACTACATATTTTTCTAATATTTGAACTTTTAACATTTCTATGACTTATGTTTTAAGTGTGTTTTTCTCAGATTTTATTAGGGAGCAATTACTGATCTTTTTCTCCCTTTCCTTCCAAGTGGCTATACCACTTATTTCTATTTCATGTCTTATTTAGTTGCTTTGAATTTTAAGAATAATCTGAAATAACAGTGACATTGTAGGTAACCTTGTCTGTAATTTTAATGTAAAACTCCTCTAGTGTTTTTGTTAAGTATTTTAATGACTCTTCCATTAAAATAGATACTGTGTATGTTAAATAAGTACCTATCTGCATCAACTTTACAGAAGTTTTTTAAGGAGTTGTTCTGTGTTATATTTCTTAATTAATAGAATTTTCATATTTTCTTATTTTCCTGCTATTGTGATATATTCCTAAAATTTCTAATGTTAAACTATCCTGAAATGATATCCACTGTGTAGTGGTATAAGGTATCATATCTACAGTGATAAATTAGATATGTCTATAAAGTTTTTAGAATATTAGCATATGTGTTTATGAGTAAAATAGTTTTCACCTTGTGTTATTGTATTATATCTAGTTTATATGTCATATGAATTTGGAAAATGTCACCAGTCTTTACCCTCTGTAACAATTTCTAGGGCAACCCACTTGGGACTCCTTCTGTCTCTCTCTCAGACAGAAGCTTTCTTTCCCCAATAAATACATTCTGCTCTTAAAAAAAAAAATAATTTCTGTAACATGGAACTTCAGTTTTGAAATATTGAAAGAACTCACTTGTAAAACTGTGTGGGCTCAGAGCCATTTTCAGAGTTAATAACTTGAAAGAATGTTTTAAATGTTGGTTTGTTGTGGTTTTTTGTTTGTGTGTGTGTTGTTTTGGTTTGGTTTGGTTTGGTTTTTTGGTCTTTTTGAGACAGAGTCACTCTATGCAGTTCAGACTGGCCTTGAGCTCACTTTGTAGCCTAGGCTGGTCTCAAACTCACAACAATCCTCCTGCTTCAGCCTCCCAAGTGCTGGGATTACCGGAAATCTTGGTTGTTATTACGGTTTTACTTAAGTTTTCCATCTCTCCTTGAGTTTTTTCTCTCTCCTTGAGTACTTATTTTTGCCTGTTAATATTATAATTCTGTGAAAGCTTTTAACTGTATTGCCACAGAATTCTACATAATGCTTTCTTATATTTGACTGACAGATGGTGAAAGAGAGATAGAAATGTAGAGGGAGCGAGAGAAAGGAGGAGTGGGAAGCGGGGACTGGAACCTCCACCCCCTCTCCTTGGAATTACAGGTATAGTAGCTTATGTTCTATAGAAAAACAAACAAAAAAAAAAAATGAAAGAAACACTCTTTCTTTCAAGATAAATTGTGATGTTTAAGATAGTTTTATGTCTATGGGACCAAACTTACCAGGATACTTACTGAAAAAGTAATAAGGCTTACTACCAAAAGTGATAGTAAAAAATAACAAATCACTGTCTACTGTTGCTTCCTGTATTGCTTCCCTGTGCCCAAACACAACGTGTGTCGAGCTACCAGCCCAGCTCACCCCTCTGCACCACACCACATCGCAGATCTCCAGAAGCCCAGGGAATGACGAGGATCTAAGTCTAGTCACCTGACCTCCGACACCCATCTGCACTCGGCCCCCTCCACAACAGCTCAGAATTCACACTCAGACAGAGTTCTTGATTTGCCCCTCCTGGCTCTTGTCCGCCTTTACCCGCAATGTGCATCTCCACCTGCTGAGGCGTTCATTCCTCCACGGCTGCCCTTGGTCCCTCACCTGCTGACCTCAGCCCGCTCATGAATTCTCATTCATCAAGTCCTTTCTGTAAGGTAGACCCAAAACCTACCCATTCTCATTTCTATTGACACCAGTTTAGCCCGGCACACCACTGTGTGTCCTCTGCACGACTACCGTGGCCTTCAAGCAGCTCCTAACCAACCAGGGAGCTTCTCATTTTATCTTCCAGTCCATATAATATCCGTATACTACGCTTGACTCCTGTCTTAGTCACTCTCATGAAGGAGGGATGGCAGTTATAACAGGGCTGGAGGCGGCACCTTCTCTGGCTTGTTTCATACTCCCCACCTCCCCCTCTTCTGCCTTCCGCCGCAGAACAAGCCAGCGCCATCCTCTTGGACTTCCCGGGCTCCAGAACCACACACCGAATCCTAAACCATCCAATCGGCTGTAGGTTCTAGCAGCACAAAACACACTAAGACAACACTCCACCTAACAGTCATAATGATCTTAAAATGTCAATTTGGTCGTGTAGATCCCTCCCTCAAAATCCTTATTTGTCTTAGAATAAAACCAAGCCCTTTTCCATGCTTCACATGTTACTCCCTGGCCTGCCCCCCGACGATCCCTCCAGCCCCATTTCTCAGTCTGCCCCCATCCCATGTTACTGGAGCCAGGCGTGCCTTCTTCCCGTGACTCAAAGGTCCCCTCGCTTGGGGCCTGCACACCCTTCTGCTGCCTGGGTCTTCCCCTGCTCCCTTGCTTGCCTCGGGTCACAGCTTAAATGTGGTCCCCTTGGAGGGGATTTCCACGGTCACCCCAATCGAAGGGCATCTCTCCTAACTGAAAATTATGTATTATCTTACCGTTTTTATGTATTTGCTTATCTCTTAAATTCCGGAAAAGAAGCTATGAAGACACACCAAAACAAAATGCAAAAGTAAAAAAGGAAAACAGAAAAGCTTTGAAAATAAAAGACAGAAAACAGAGAAGTAAAAAAAAATAATAATAATAATAATGGAATCAGGAACATTCCAGAAAAAATGAGTTCATGCAATGTTTAAAGAAATGCAGACGTCGCACACCCCCACAGTGAGTACTGGAGCCACTCGTTTCAGGTACAAATATCTAGCATGTCTCCCTTGAGATTTATACAAGGCAGCTTGCCTTGAATCCTGCAGACGACCATATTCACTGGTTGAAGAACTTGGGCTCCAGATGAATCGGAAGCATTTGAAAAAGCCTCTCTGAGTCCCTAGAATAATCTAATGCTTCTTTGCTCGTTGTAAGTTTGCCTAGCAAGGCTCCAAGACAAGTTTTAGGATGAAACAACCCTCTCGTACAGCCTGGGACATGAGGCATCATCTCCCCACAATAGCCTGGCTCTCTTGCTTGGCTTTGTCCCCAGCAAGGCCTCTTTGTAAATCACAGGTGTTTGTGGCCATAAAGCCCACGGGCCTCGAGTTGATTGTGAAGAGTTCTTTCTTCGCCGCTTGTTCTGAACCTGTTCAGAGAGTGCTCCACGCCTTAGACCAAATCTCCATAAAAATCAAGAAACAAGAAGTTTCTGTACGCCTGCCGAGCAGCCCCCCTATGACATTAGTTTAGACAGCTCTGTGACCCCGCATTGTCCAACTTTATTCACTGGTCTCTTTTTCTCTTTCTTTCTCCATTCCTTTTTTTTAAAAAAAGCCTTTATTGGCATTTGGCATATTTTATCTACTGTAAAATAAAAAGGAGGATGGTTGCTTTTTGTTTTGTCTTGTGTTTTAGAAAAGCACTCTATGTGGCAGCTAGAAAAAGCTATCTGCGGCTACTGTAGTAATGGTTTAAAAAAAAAAAAAAAAAAAAAAAAAACACCTGCAAATCAAAGAAAGACACCCTAGCAGTGTCTTCGATTTTTTTCCTTCCCTTAAGTCTCCCCTCGGCCTTTATAGAGCAGGCCTGGTAATGAATTTATGTGACAGCTATGAAGTTGGTGTTAACGTCGTGAATAGCGCCGAGAGTTTCCATGCCCTTACTATACGATCCCTTCAATTTGCCGCACAGCGGTGAATGGGGTGGAGAGGGGGGCCGCTCCCCTGAAGGCGGCGGGGGCTCTGTGAACGCGAGCGCCGCCCGGGAGGGGGCCGCGGCAGGCTCGGAGCACTGTGATTTATTTTTAAACTTCCAAAAAGCAAAGCCGGGAGAAGCGGCCTAAGGGGCCCTGCAGCCGGGGCGGGGCGCGGGGATCGGCGCAGGCGGGCGCGCCCTCGTCCCCGGCCC
>NW_004955405.1:38333927-38376362 GCF_000276665.1 Chinchilla lanigera
GGCGCGGCTCCGAGCGGACGACGGCAGGGGGCGAGCGAGGCCCGTGGACGCCGCGCCGCAGACGGGCGCTTCCTCGCACTGCGGGAACCAGAGTTAAATTTTAATCGAGACTCAAAAAATAATCACTTCTGGGGGCTGGGGATTTAGCTCAGCGGCAAAGCGCCTGCCTGGCAAGCGCAAGGTCGTGAGTTCGGTTCCGGTACCGGAGAAAAACCAAAACAAAACAAAACAAAAAAAAAAATAATCACTTCTTTCTGCTCTGCAGAATAACAGGTCGAGCACAGAGCGGATATTCCGAATGTCCACACCTGAGGGCCGGGCTGGACCCGGCTGAACTATTTCCAGCCAGATAAAAAAAAAAAATCGCAGCCCTTTTTTTGGTTTTGTTTTTTTGTTTTGTTTTGTTTTGTTTTTTGCAGCCTGTTTTTAAAGATGGCCCGGTCAAGAAAGTCTCGTCTTTTCTTATTAGATCCCATCCCAGGTCTACTAATTCTTGAGAAACCAAGGATCTTTAACTTAGCGACTACTTCCTGCAGTTCTGAGAGACAGAGAGCAGAGATGGGTAGAGAGAGAGAAAAAAAGAGAGATCTTCCAATCAAGTCTTCTACTGAAATTACTAAACTGTCCGTTAACTTTCTGAAATTTTCTCTTCTGCTGTATTCTGGAGATTTTTCTTTGCTCTAACAAAGCCTCTACTTGAAGTTACACCAAAATACGGCTTTGTGATCTTGGCCCTAAACTCATCTTCTCCAATGAAAAGCTCGCGATCATAACCTCTAGGTACTAACACTGTGCGTCAAACTAGCTTTATGGTTAAATACGGTTTCTAAAATTTGCGGTTACCAGGCAGCAAATAGCAAATAGCCCCATTAAATGTCATTGTCCTCCTATCATTAATATGTAAGAGAAAAACGTGGGTAGCTGCAGGGGGGCGAAAGTGTGTGTGTATAAACCTCTTCGAAAGATAAAATTCCACACCCAAAATTAGGTTTAATTGTGGTGTAAGAGGAGGAGAAGGTGTGTTCTTTAACCCACACCTACGCAGGATCAGGGCACCACGCCCACTTAGGGAAGGGAGGAGACTATTTTATCTATAGGTGAGGCCGCTGCCACCCAGAGGTGGTAAGGGCTGTGCCCGGGGCTCTAACTTCCCAGACGTGCATCTTTGCACACAGAGAACACAAAATGTTCTTTGTCCACTCTGTCACCACTTCTACAGCTGCTGGCTTTGCAACAAAAATGAAAACTTTTATTAATTAAGCAATCCCTGAGCACCTACCACGTAAGAGGCAAAAACATTCCTGTGCTCCTGGAGATCACTTGTCAGGAAATAAACAGGTTAAGACAGAAAGACTGCTGCGTTGCGTACTTGAAATATGCCGAGGCAGCGCGACTTAAGCGTTCTCACTGCCACAACCAACACAGAAAAAGGTAATTACACAAGGTGATGGGTGTGCTAATTAGCTTAGCTGTGTTTATCATTTTGCAGTGTATGCATGTATAGCAAATCGCTACATTTGTACCCCTTACACTTATGCAAATTTTGTCACTTATACCTCAGTGAACCTGGATGAGGGGACAGGTCGATTTAAGGAAAGATAGCACCGTATGAACAAAACCTCGCAAAGAAGAAAGAGAAAGGTAGCACGCTGGTTCGGAGCTGTGTTGGGAAGGGATCTGACTACCGTGTCAAAAATGTGGCCTAGGTCTGGGGACCAATAGTTTTTCAAAAGAGCTGGGTGGTTGTCTGAGGCAGAATCTTGCAAGAAACCCAATAGAATGAAATTTAACACAGAACTGCTGTCACTGATGCAGAGTAGGGCCTAACACCCTGCCCTCTACACATAACTTCACCAAACAGGCACTGCTGGGGCAGCAGGGTGTCCCTCGGAACCCTGGGTACCAGTCCCCTGCCCTGAGCGTTACGACACGCAAGAGGGTGAGATCGACGCAAAGCAGTCAGGATGTTATTTAACTTGGCTAAGTGCAAAAGAAGAAGGATTTCAATGAGATCGGTGGCACTGGTAGTGTGATAGAAAATAAAGAGCTTGCTGAAGGTAGACTCTTTAAAATATATAGTCTTTCTGCTTCAGAGAAAATAATCTCACCTTTGGTACACATGCATTTGGATATTTCGAGATGGTAATATATAGCAAGCATTGTAATTGTTTTTATGGCCAAATATCCCCACACTTGGAAATGTTTTTGTTTTTTTTGTTGTTGTTGTTTTTTTTTTTTTTTTTTTTTTTTTTTTTTTTTTTTTTTTTTTTTTTTTTTTTTTTTTTTTTTGGTTTTTCTCCGGTACCGGGAACCGAACTCACGACCTTGCGCTTGCCAGGCAGGCGCTTTTGCCGCTGAGCTAAATCCCCAGCCCCTGGAAATGTTTTTGAAAATGCACTTTTTTTTCTTTTTTGCAATGACTGGTTAAGTGATGGCTCAGGTGTCAGAATGCAGATTTTAGGATCCTAAAATGAACATATGGAAAGACGGCATAAAGGGTGACACAGATGCAATATGTCTAATACCCATTTTGTTTTGACCCAAGGGAACCAATTTTTGAGAAATGATCAAAGTCATTGTCTTAGGCTCTTTCTTGTCAATGAGATACAATACCCAGTACCCACAATTTAAAGGAGGTTTTCTTGGCTTATAGTTTGTAGAGCTTTCAGTCCATAGTCAACAGGGCTTCATGGTAGAAGGCTGGGGCAGAGAACAAACAGCTCCTGGCCAGGTGGCAGGAAGCACAGGGAGATACCAAGGGAGGAGGAGGGAGATAACCAGGCCATGCCTTGGTGCCCCACGTCCTCCAACCAGGCGTCACCTGCCAACACCACACTTAGCTCCCAGGTCATCAGGAGACTAATGCACTGATGCACATCACACATCCATGGTCTAGTCACCTCCCAAAGGCTCCACCTATGAATGTCTGAGGCTTTGCGGGGCAGGTGGCATCTAGATATAAACTGTAACAGCCATCATGACCCAAACTGTCTCAAATGTAAACATTTAAGTGTTTCTCTAAAAGTCACATAAATGTCATTCATCACAGCCCACTCACAATTAGATACATTTGCCAATTACAAAGCCCTCGGTGGATAGAAGACTTGTGGTTTAGGAAATCCATGGCACTCGTGGACCAGGTAAAACAAAGATACGTTCACGCAAATAATCTGATGGAAGAGAGGCAAAAAGGGAACAGCAAAGCCAGGGAAATTCACAGGATGAAGATACCTGGCAGTTAGCCAGAAATAAAAACTATAAATATTAATCAGATGAGAATCAGTGTCATTTTATTGCAAGAATGCTCAGTAATTAAAAGAGTGGGTATTGTGTTGTGCATGTTAGCACAATTGCTACCAATGATATCAGATGCCAGCAGTTCCTGGTGCTGGAAGGAACACAGATTCCCAAGGATGCCACTTAGCAGAAGGTTTACTACATAAGTATCAAGCATTTGTGTCAAATTCAAATGAGCCCTCAAAAGTAAGGGGGGAAGAGATACCAGGGTTTCCAAATGATGTTCTTGCCCTTAAAAGGCAAGAAAAATCAAAGAAAGAAACTTTTGTTAAATGTTCATTATAAGCTAGGCATTGCTTAGACATTTTCCATGTGGTATGGTTTGTGTCTGCATGTCCCCCCAAATCCTCGTGCAGTCATGGGTCAGGCTTTTAGAGTTTTGATTCACGGTTGTGAGTGCTACACTGCCCTGCGGTGGAGAGTTTGCATATGTAAAGGAGAGGAAGAGGCTGCTTGTCCTCATTCCTCCCTTTTGCTCTTGTTTTTGCTGTGTTCTGCCTCCATGAACGCTTGCCCTCTGCCATGTGCCACTCTGCCTTGGAACCTGCGCTCACACCCTCGGTTTCAGTATGAACTGAAACCTCCACAAACTGAGCTAAATAAACCTTTCCTTCCTTAATTTTGGGCGTTGGGTATTATATCTCAGCAACAAGAGAAAAGTAACCAGGACACCACGCATCACGTTATTTAACCCTTACCTAATACCTGCAGAAATTGTGTTACCCTAACACGTTCCAAAGATGAAGCCATTCCAAAGTTGGCTTTGCAGTCCAGAGTATGGTTGTGACCGTGATTGCACATGCCTGAAGAAGAGGTAAAATGTCCCTGTCCTTGACCAAGTCACAAGGTTTGGAGATTGGGATGCTTCATAAATCATGCATGTGACCACAGGGTCTCCCAGCAAGCTGATGGGCTTTAGAGTGAACGGCAAGGCGAGGAGGAAGGACCAAAGCTCTCGCTTGGCTAAATCAACAGCAACTCTACTCAGTAGTCAAACAAGGGAGTTTGAGCAACTTTCCAAAGGGGGGGATCATTGGAGGCCCCAGGAGCAAAGGCTGGAAGTGGCAAAATAGGAGCAGAAGTATGCTTGCCCCCTCTCTTCCTCTATCTGGAACATAGTGGACATGAGAGAATCAACTTCCCCTTTAGGAGGACACAGAAGTGCTCGCTCTAAGGAAAATGTAATTCAGGATCTTTGAATGAAGATGCCTGGAAGGTAACAGAGATCCAGTTTGAATCTCTTCTCTCTCCTTTCTCCCAGTCTGAGGTCCTTAGAGGTTGTTCTAGGATTGCTTTTTAAGATTGAGTCCAGTGCTGTTACGCTAAATGTTTAGCAAGTGACTGTTAGAGTCAGATACAGCTCTTGTTCTAAGCATTTGCAAATCTCCTAGGTGGAAATACTCCCATGGTGGCAGACTTCGAGCTGCCATGTGGCATTAGTTGGTGCAGAGTTGCGGAAAGCTGTGTCCCCTCAGCTCGGATGAGTGAGTACAAGTCAGCTCCAGAGCTCGACGCAGCCCTGTGTTATGCATTCTGTCACCTCCTCCCAAGCTGTGCTCCTGCTCAGAGAAAGAGCTGCTAAGTTGTGCAGAATGTATGTAGCACAACCGCACCACTCCTATTTCCACTGAAGTCATCACTGATCCCTGGGCCCAGCGTGTGTGGTAAAAGGGAGGAGGCTTCTCCTAATTTGCACATCAGCGCCATTTGGGTTGGGTGTCATGCTGCTCCAAGACCACAGATGGGAAGTTACAAGCCAAATCCAGCCCACAGACATCTTTTCTTCAGCTCACCCCGGTTTTTTTTTATTTAAGTCTTTTATATTTGACTTGCCAATATTTAAAAATTAGTAAACAAAAAAGTTCTAGATTTTCTTGGAAAGCTTAGAGCAGGATGCACTACATTTAAAGCAGTAACGTATGGAAAGTACCTGCACCCGGAACAAGGAAGTCACCCAGAAGATGTCAGAATCCTTCAGCCCACCCTAACCTGCGCTTCCTATTGGGATGTTCTGGAAGCTGTGTCACCTGCCGTTCACCTTCCTCTTCAACTCCTCCTGTCATCTCCCTGCTCTAGCACAACCTTTCCACCTCCAGACCTCGCACCTGACCATCTACTTCCCGCGGCACCCTGTGCTCACACCCTCGGCTTCACCAATCCCTGTCTTCCTTCCTCCCCAGCACAGACATAATCACCACCATCAGCTCCCAGCAAGACTCCCCAGTCGCTCCAATGCCCTTCTCCACAGAGCTGTGAGGGTTTGTTTAAATATAAATCAGATCAGGCACAGCACAATGCTAATAAAAGACAAACTCCTTAAAACGTCCTCGGTCAAATTTAAAAGCCATGACTGATAACTGAGAAGGCAATTCAGTCAATACAAGACTGACAATATTAAAATCACGTACACCTCTGAGAAAAACTGTCACCCCTTTACCAAATGTCCTCATTGCCCCATCTAGACAGAATCTACCCTTGAACAATTGATTGATGATTGACTGATTGCTAGAAATTATCATTACTTATAAATATGGTATATTTCCACATTACAAATTCCTTTAAGGCAACATGATATAGAAGGAACAACCTGGTTTCGAGTCCCTGCCAACTGCCTGACCTTGTGCCAATTATTTGACCTCTCTAAGTCTTTGCTTCATCTATAAAAAGCAGTGAAAAATAATAGCTAGTATTTATAAATGTATGTGCCAGGTAGGTTCTAAGTGTTTTGCGTGTAATACTTTAATCAATCCTCACAAAACCCTTTGAGGCAGCTACTATTACAGGTCCTGTTGTACACATGAGGCACATTAAGGCACAAGAATGCCCAGGAAAATGCTCAGGTCCTCAGAGCCACTAGGCAATCATGATGCTATCCAAACCCCGCCTGTCTGATGCCAGCATCAGAGAATGTTTGTAAGGGGGCTGTACAGCAGCTCTGTGGGTAGACTGATCTTTTCACACAGGGTCTCTTCAATCCCCATCTGTGTTGTTTGGTAGGAGTTAACCCTAAAACACCTCATGCTTCTGTCATACAATGTGCTACTGAAGAATCAGAGGAAAAAATAGGAGATTGAGCATGTCAAGTGTCTTACCCCTTCAGAAATTAATCACTACACAACTGAGGAAGGAAATTCTCCCAATCTGCTCTTTTTCAGAGGACCAAAAAATAAAGCTCATTTCCTGAGCCAAGCTTGAACACCTACAGAAAGCCTTGAATATTTAGATGACTAAAATGGCACCCTTGCATAAGATACAGATGATAGTAGCAAAGGAAACAAAGATGATAAGTCCAAGTATATTTCCAAGCTTGAACCAATCCCAAGCAGAGCAGGTACTGGCTATTAGACATGCCTATAGTGATGCACAACCTCCTCCCATTTTTATCCCAAGTTCCCATTGTGAGCAGTGAGACCTGGCTGGCTTTCAGAGCTGTTGCACATAAGGGGATATGAAAAATCTTAAGAGAGGCTTTCTCTTTCCTTCCCGCAGACATAAGAACAATTCTTGTGTCCTGTTTCATCTTGAATCTTTTGGCTTTCTGAACTGAAGGAATTCTGCCACGGAGACATCATTCTTTAAATCCCCCGAAGCAATCATTTCCTTTGGGTGCAGTGGTAAAATCACAGCACCACCATAACCCTGGGCCTTTTCCTTTGTAAGGTGGGCTCAAGGAGGCCAGATCACAGACATTCAAGAACGGTAAACTTCAGTGTGAAATCGAAGACCTTGTACTTTCACCCTTTGATGGTCGCAGTTCGGTTCTGTGTCCTTCTTTAATCCCACTCGCACACACCGCAGTCCTCTTTGGTATGTTGTTCAGGCACATCAGGCCCAGGCCCCTGGTCCACTAAGGGACCGCATATTGTTGGTGTTTCAGACTAGCCAGGAGAAGGCCTTACAATGTCACGCTGGGGAGCTGGCAGGGCTCCCGTCCCACCCACTTCCCCGAGGCCAGGGGACAAGGTTGATCTTGCTAACCTTAAGAGGCTTGCAGGAAGAGCTCTGAATTTTTTAAATAACCAGAGAACAAATGGGGGAAACAGGGTGGGAACACACTGGAGAAAAGAACATCGTCCTTCATCCAAGATGCTTGTGTCTTCAAATTCAGCAGGTTGTATATGTTAATATGTACAGCTTTTTGTATGCAACTCAGAACTCAATAAAGTTGTTTAAACAAGAAAGAAAACTATTGCTAGCTTCATTATGATCTTAAATTGGATCCCAGCGATGGTTGAAAGGTTAAGTAAAAGAATCATAAGGTATTTTATATACATTTCGCGTATGTTCTATAAAATTATAGGTAGAACCATGACTGTTAAAGTGAGTAATCCTATTTTCATCCCTATCTCTAATGTAGTATCCTGAGACGGTCTGGTAAGTTCAGTTCTCTCTCTCTCATTATATATCCAGTGCTATTTTGATTTCTTTCAAGGAACTTAGGGAAAATGGCCCCTGTCACCTGCCCTTGAGTGAGGCCTGGGGAATTTGTGACGATGCTGTCACAGGGCTGGAGGTGGAGCTGGTCCTTAGCAGAGTAGTGGACACCCACTGCTCCGTCTGCCTCATCCATGCTTTCTCTTCCAGGGAGAACTAGCTGGCATTTCTCGGGGAGATACACCCCCCGCAGGGTCAGTTGCCACTGCTCCGGGGGGACCTGTGCTGACAAAGTACAGTAACCAAGGCAGAAGGTACCTGTGACCCCAGCCAGGCCAGGGAGAGTCAGGGCATTTGCAGGAACACTAAGGAAAAGGACTCTCTCCACAGGGCTGCTAAGGCAGTAGGAGAGAAACTTACAGTTTTATTCAACCATTTCTGTCATCAAATGCAAAGAAAATGGAGCTGTGAAAGAGAAGCAGAGAAAGAAAGCAAGAGAGAGATTCTCAGAACTTCAGGCAGGGCTGATCTGATATGTCTAATGCCACAGATGACCGCAGATTTCAGTTATATGGACAAATACAGCCACCTTTGCTTGAGCCCATACAAGAGAAATAAGTATCTGATTTTTAAAAGTCTTTCTGTAACCAGCCTTCCCCTCAGCCAAACAAGTAGAAGATTTCACCCTGTGTTTGGAAAAGAGGGTCTTTTCCTCAGGCTGCTTTTTTGTTGGTCTCTGGACAAGAAGAGCTCTAATTTAGGGAAAGTAATAAGACTGAGCTCCAAAAATGCACTTATTTTAGGTGTATTAATAAGGGAAAGAATTCAGCCCTTCAACATATAGGTAATGTGTAAGAGACGCGTGTTGGACGTTTGTACTGCCGCACAGCCACGAGCAAGGGGTGCTGTCAGCCTTGCAGTGTCCACATTCCGGACGAGGAAAACAGAAAATAAGCAAATAGGTACTAGGATGCCTGACTGGGGAGAAAACCAAAGCCAGATGAGGAGACGAGACGTCTAGGTGTCAGCTGATGAGGAGGCCGCTCTGGAAAGGCGGCAGTGAGCAGAAACCAGGAGATGGTGCACCATGGGGGTCCCTGGCAAAGAGTAAGGCTAAGAGCAGTGCTCTAAGGTGCGCACGGTCATGGCAGGGCCTGGGAGCAGCAAGAAGGCCAGAATGATCCGGACCAAAGGCAAAAGGCAAAGTCAGAGGGAGGAGGGCACCACTGGAGGTTTTTGTAAGAAAGAGGTGATCTGACTTTATCCACAGGACAGTTCTATCTGCCGTGGAAGGAATCGCCCTCTGGTGTTGGAGAGCCCAGCAAGGACAGAAGCTGTGAGGTGTTTTCCCAGGTAATTCTGTACAGTCTGTTTGACGGATCTGTTGCAAAAGCTCTGAGTCCACATAATCCGGTAGAAATCCATTAGACAATTTCAAATGAAGAACTGCACATCTACAATTCCTCGGTACACCTGCAGAGAAGGACTCCAAAACCACTGTATACAAGTTACTATTATTTTAGTTCCTCATAGCTCTAGACCAGTGGTTCTCAATCAGGGATCATTTTCTCCCCCAGGGAGATCTTTGGCAATTTCTAGAGACATTCCTTTCTTTGCCCCAACAGGTGGAGGGTGGAAAGAGGGAAGAGTAGTACCAGCAGCTCCTGGATAGAGCCCAGGGATGCAGCTCAGCATCCTATAATCAGAAGACAACCCCCACAACAAGGAATTACTATCCCCCAATATCAATGGGGTCGAGGATGAAAAACCCCAGCCTGCACTGATATAAAGATGCATTGTTCTCCATCTTTGCCTTAGTGACTCTTTAACTTGCAGTAAATCAGAGAAGCACAAATGGAGTTTGAATATCTTTTTGGCTGACCATTTGAAAGGCACAAATGACAGCTACCATCCTGCATTTAGGAGCAACTTCTTAAACCAAACTAAAATCAGTAGTGGCCTGTGTTCCCAAATCAGAGCGGGAGGTCATGGGGGGTAGGGGGTGATATCAGAATGCTCATGAGTTTGCAACAGGAAGACTTAAAAAAATTTTTTTAAATACGAAAATGTCATTCCAAGAAAACAAAAGTACCTGGCACAGATTTTGCTTTGGGGAAGAAAATGCCTTTGAAAACCCAACTGGTTGTATAATTAAGTGATAATGAATGCAGAGCTGTACTTTGTATTCCAGCCCAGCACATTGGCCTTGAATCCGAGCTCCCAAAGCTAAATCTCACAGTGCTATGGGGTCCTCAGCGAAGTGCAAATCAAGGCCTTTGACTGCTACAGAGGGTGTTTCCAGTAAAAGTGAACCGCAAATATCATGTTTCCAAACTGCCTACTTTATAATGGTGTACCGGGCTGTAGGCACACACCACATTTAGTAAGAGGCAATCTGTGCCTGGAACAGGACAGTGAGTTGTCTTATGTGATGATTTGCGTGCAGTGTAACGCCAATCTATTTTTTAAGAAGAAGGGCTATTCATTTCCATTTTATATGAGGAATAGGAATGCTTTTATGGAGGCTGGGGCCTTAGTTCACCAGGATTTCACTTAGAGAAAGAGTAAATAATATTGATGATTTGGACACTAGCTAATATCTTGTATAACAAAGATGTGTATGTGTGTTGATTTGAGCTTTTTGCTTGGTTATGGAGATATCTGTCGTAGAGAGAGTACTGGGAAGCTTGATTTAACAAAAGTTGGAAGAAGTTTTTTTTTTTAATTACTGCATCAAAACCAATACTATACAGCATGCAAACACATGACATTCATAACATGATGAACTAGCTAGTATTTTATCACCATAATCGATAATCGATCTGTGGATAGTCAGTCAAAAAAGCCACTATCACAGGATGTTTTTAGCTGATATTTAAACACAAAGCTAGAAGTGACAGAAATTTGTTTTATGTTTCTATACAAAATGAATTCCACAAAGAACTTAGAAGGAAATTCCAGTGGGAATTAAAATAGATAGTATGGTACCTGTTCAGGTACAAGTAGAGTTTTATACATAGGCTTAAGTGTCTGAAGAAAAGTGGGAAGGTAAGCAAATGAAAAAAACCGCAAGAAAATGTGCTTCAGTTTAACCCACCTGGTAATTACCAGGTACAATAGAGGGCACAAGCTTTTGCATTTCTTTGGCCACAGATTCACACCCTGGGGAGAAAGATCTCTGGGCAGAAAGATCTCTCAGGAGTAGTAAGGTGATCATTCAGAAAAAACCAGGAGATATGTCAAACAAGCTGCCCCAAACACACTTTCCAAACAAACTGTGGGCAAACTGGTTTGGTGACAAGATCATGGAGCAAGTCAGTAAGACAGAACTCTGCAGGAGTTTTTATCTTTTGTAAACATATATGCACTGTATGATCAAAATATATGGTGAAAATTTACATATTAAAACTATTACAGTAAAAACACGCTGCTGCAGATCTCCCTCAAAATATTCCCCTTGCTTTGAACACACTTGTCCGATCATTCTCACCTTTTTCTAAAGCAGCTCTGGAGGCCTCTTTCACAAGTGCCTGTACCAGGTGTGATCAAAAATAGGGTGAACGCTGCTGCCAGGTGCCGTCCAGCAGAAAGTCAGGCTTGTGAAAACATCCTAGTGTGTCCCTGTCCACCTTATTCACCAGATCTGGCACTGTGTGACTTCTGGCTCTTCCCCAAAGTCAAAGAGACCACGAAAGGGAAATGTTTTGAATCCATTCAGTACACTGAGGCAGCCCCCAAAACACAACTAAGATACTAAAGAAAGAGCACTTCAGAACTGCTTCAAAAAGTGGCCAGGGTGATGGGATGGGTGTGTTTGAAGTGAGGGGGAGGACTTTGACAGGGATTCAGAGCAATGTGTCTTTTATTGTAATAAAGTTTTTAAAAACTTAAATATTCACTATTTTTATCACGCTTCATACCATAAAAGTGTGTAGCCTCGTGCACACAATGGATGAGCCAAAAATTAAATTAGATCACTTCAGGTAAGTGGAGAGTTAAAAGAACAAAAAGATCTTTTCTGAGAGTTTCTCATGGGAAGACACCAAGAGACAGCCCAGTTGTCCAAGGTGGGCAGGCTTTGGGAGCTGTGCTGCCTCGCCATGCTTTGGATTATCATTTTTTTAAATGGCAATGTCTTTTCTCCCAAATAGGGATCATACATTTCTTATGTTTCTCTGTGATCAACCTCCCATTCGCAGCATTTAGAATTTAATGACAGCCTTTCACAAGGCCCTGTTCAGAGGAAAGACTAAAACCATAGAGTCACAGAGGACACTTTAAAAGTGTGAAAGGAAATTCACTGAAATAACAATTTCTAAATCGTTTCTTCTGAAAATGCGTGTAAGTTAAAGGCATGTTTTTAGATTCTAACAATAAAAGACACATTGCCATTAATCTCTCTCATAGTACTTTCCCTTGCTTCGAATATATTTATCCCATCATTCTTGGCACTTTCTGGAGCAGCTCTGGAGGTCTTCTTTCATGAGTATCTTTATGAGGTATGATCAAACATAGAGTGAATGCTGCCGCCAAGTGTCATCCAACAGAAAGGCAGATATATATATGAATATAAATAAATATATAGCAAAATTGTATATATATATATATAGGTACTGGGAATTGAACTCAGTACCTTGCACCTGCCAGGCAGGCACTTGTGCCACTGAGCTATATTCCCCAGCCCAGCAGGCATATATTTTGGGAGTTTTCTTAATTATCACAAATCAGAAAGTAAAACATAATATTGGGCAATAACCAAAAGCAGTATAAATTCTTTCATAACACTGAAGTCCCAGCAGAAAGTAAAACAGGATATGAATGAGAGAAATCATGACTCATGAGAAAGATACAGATGTTCCTCCAAACTCCACGCTATAAATTGGCTCACGGGCACGTCATACTCTACTGCCGCATCATCAGCTTTTTTGATTGAAAAGAACAGAATCTTCTTGGGCTGGTTTAAGTAGAAAAGAAATTTATTAAAAGATGCTAGGCAAGCCAGAAAATCTTTGAGAAAGACAAGCAGCCTCAACGTGAAGCCATCTAGCCAGGAATCCCAGCCACCCATGGGGTTCTCCAGGGAAATGTCACCGACACCTGCCACTGTGTTTAGCAGCAGTCTTACTTGAGAACAGACACCAAAGCATGGAGGAAGTAGACACACTGTCCCCAGTGTGGCCAGAAGACTGATCCCCACATTCCTGCCCCAGCTCCTCCTGAACCTGTCTTCTGGACAGAGTCTCACATGAGTGGGCCGAGCAGGCAGAACCTAAGTCACTCCCGCAGGCTGGATACAAGAGAATCCAGGCACGTGGCATATCTGCCTGCAACCTTAAAAAGGATTCACAAGATGAGAAACTTCCAAAATAGACAGAGAAATGTTCAAAGATCACAAGCAGCTACCAATATAAAAATGCACTGTGAACCCCAACGTACCTTTTTACATCCATGTTTCTTTTACCCTAACCCTAACAAGCTCCCCTCAGCCAACGTGGAGGGTAAGCAGCAAATATTAAAAAATCCACGCGATTCAGAACAGGAGATCACAGAAGATGGAAAACCATGCCATCTGGAGCTCCTATACGCCGTTATAAGGGAACAAATTACTCACAAGTCCGGGGTCCAAGAAGCCCAGGTGGGAGGAGAAAGGGGGAGATTTCATTCTCCTGGGGCCTCAGGTGATTGAGTCCCTATCACTAGCCTATGTCATAGCTTTGATGTGTACCCCCTGTTTTCCCAAGTTATTCCTTAAAATAAATATCCCTTTATATAGCCTTCTATTTTTTATGATCAAAAATAAAACTAATAAAACAAAATCCTAACTCAAATAGTGGGGCCAAACCCTTAAAAGTGAGAACAGAAATAGGAAGCATTGTGGACATTCCCAGACCAAGACATGCTCTTTTATCTTGTGGGAATTTTTAACTTGTGGGAATACTCGCCTTGTGGGAATGCTCTTCCTCCCTGGCTTCTGGACCCTGTGCTTGTGAGTGACTCCTGGCGGACTCCTAGGCATCCTCCAAGACCCAGATGAATCATCACCTTCTCTGAAAAGCCTTCCTCCAGAACTCCAGAAGGAATCAGCCCTTGCCTTCTAAGTTATGAGACGCTCTGATGCTAACATCTACTACAGTCCTTGCCTGTGCCCTTATGGGACAGTAAGCTCCTCCTCACTTACTTCAATGAGTCATATTTTTCTGTGCACAGCAGGTTTCGAGCAATGGCGTGCACTGTGCCCCATTAAACTCTCTAGCTCAACAGCTCACACAACACATGCTGCTGTTAAGATAAGTAATTAGGGGCCATTGGGCTAAGACGGGTCCAGCACCTTGGGTTTCTACATAAGCCAACTGAACTCAGCTCAGAGTGGGACAGCCACAGCTCGGCAAAATGAAACCGAAGCTCAGCCCATCAGAAGCCGCTCACTCACCTCAAACGCGGGATCTTCTAGTAGTTATGGTTTGACTGTTCCCTCTTGGACTTCTCAGACTCCAGGTCCAGGAGACACCTAAACCTCTGTTGCTCCTAAATTACTCAGGCTGTGCTATCCTGTTATAGTACCAACAACTGGATTAAGACACTATTCTGACCAACTGAATATTTTCTCACCCTGTTTGCACAAAACGCCTTACAGAAGTGTTCCCATCGCCCCCTCTCAGTGAAACTTGAATCCGTCTTGTTCCCATGCTACCAGCTTTCTGACTTGCTGTTTACACAAGTAAATGCTAAAATTTTAACACGCCTGAGTGCATCTTTTAACATCACAGAGTTGTGCTAGAAAGATGCTGGAGAAGCACCTAGGCCTGGCCCTTGTTCCTGTTTTCCTCTGCTTCTGCTCTGTCCCACTGGCTGAGCATGGCTTGTGTCCTGCCTCTCGAGTCCTTAGCTCACCTTTCTGACCTTGTCATAACACCACTGCCCCCGGGTGGCACCTGGCAACCTCTCCCCTCTGCTGCACCCCACACCTCTTGTGCTTCAGCCCGGCCCAGCCAGCCATCATGACACCCTGCAAACCTGCAAGGAAGAGGAGGTATCACCCCATGGGAGCCCTGGACCACCAGGAGGTGGCAGCTGTTGACAAATGCGCCCCCTTCCCATGTCCAGGGAGACAATCTTGAGGTGCAATCTACAGGGCTCTTCAGAGGATCCTCTAGATGATCACATTCCCATTACCCTCAGCAGAAACCATCATGAAATGATTTTTCAATCGAAGCGTCCCCAGGGACACAAGTTTCCAGTAGTTTTGATGATAAGCACAATGCAGGAGGACCCAACTTCCACCATCGGTCTGTTTTTTTTCCACCTCAACAGATCAGAAAACAGGATCTATTGGATTACAAAAGGAGACATTGCCCAGCACGCTTGCATGGCTAAATAAGCGCAAACCTATTGATCCCAAAGAGGAAAAGATCTCAAGACTGTGAGATACTAGTATGAAAACCATCACTAGATAGCAAAGCTATTCCTACACCTAACTCAGCTCTGCACTGATAACTAAGACCCATGAGTCCTCTCTGCTAAAGACGCCCACCTAGAGAGAGCGCAGACTCGTTCAGACAGTGGCTCCCAGTCTGAAACTACGGCAAGAGCCTGGGGTCATTTCTACAGGGAATGTGTCTTGACTGCAGAGGGAACAACTGTCATAGTTTTCATGACAATGCATGCAGATACTGTTGCAGTTAATCAACTACAAACTCATTCTAAAATGTTACTGATCTTCTTAAATAGCTGTTGGCCATTATGTGTCTTCCCCATTAGTAACACACATTTATCTGCAAATCATGAACATTATAAAAGGATGCTCGTGTTACAGAAGATTACCATACTCTGGTTTCTCTTCAGATCATATAAATCTTTCGCCTTTTACAAAAGATTACCGACTCCTGTTTTAAATGACATTAAATAAAATAGTAATTGCTTAAAAAATGGCTTCTAAACCTGGAGCGCCTGCATATATCCTCTTTATACCTCTCAGCAACTCTGGAAGACGGTATTACAGTAAAGAAATCAGATTCAGAATGTGTGGCGGACTTGCCCCAGGGCACAGAGATACTAAGTAATCAGAAATGAGACCCCAGCAACCGTCCCGTCACTGGTGTTCATTCACCGAACAGGCATGTTTGGGGACAGGCCACGTGCTACATACTTGGCACAACCTCGTCATTCTCCAACCCCCCCTCCTCGAAAAATTTTCCTTCTGCCAAATTTAATTCAATCATTCTGTCTTTCCGCTCAGCTTAAGCGGGTTTAAGCTGTAAGAGAATCTGACCTTCTCCTTGCGTTTCCTTTAGCAGCCCCACAACGCCTTGTGCCTCTCCTTTTTCAAGGATTTCTTGCTCTTTTCTCATCTGCTTGTTCTCTACATCTTTCGGCTCACCTACAAAGCGGGATGAAAGGGGAGACAGCTCTGTTATTTGAGTCTCTCCAGCTGCCGCAGCCGGCTCCTGTTGCCAGGACGGAGAGCTTGGGTGTGCAGAGAAGAATCAAGAAGTCAGTGAGAAAGGGGCCATCGTTCCCAGCCACGCATCCTTGAGGTACAAAGTGGCAGCCAGAAAAAAAATGCGTGGTCACATTTTCTGAGCCGCCTTTTTGTTCCAAACCCAGGGAGACAGGCTTTGCTTGCTCTTCACACACATACATACACACACACACACACACACACGCACACGCACACGCACACGCACACACACGCACACACGCACACACGCACACGCGCACACGCGCACACGCACACACGCACACGCGCACACACGCACACACGCCCGCCTCTGCCGCAGCACAGCAGCCCTGAGCAAGTCAAACTTTCGGGAGCCAGCCATGAACTAACCCCGGGCCCCAGGCAGCTGTCAGCCCTGTCAGATGCAGTCGGGCTGGGCCACGGCAACACGGGCTATCTGAATGTGGAAATCACTCGGTCTGTCTCCTTCGCGAGGCCGGGGCCAGGCCCTGACGGAGCATCTAAGATGAGTGGCCGCTAAGGGGCGGAATAAGCAGAAGTAAGGTCCTCAGGTCCATCGACAGAGAGGATGGAACATGAGTGCTGTGTCCGTCTCAAGACACCTCCAGGGGGTGTTTCCGGGCACCAAGGTGATGAAGGCAGCTGGGCATCATGACCTCTGTATCAGCTTGCATCCTGATGCCAAGGAAGGCAAAGTCCCAGAGCATCCCTGACCCAGCCCCGGAGCTAACGGAGCCATGGGGTGGAGTTCTTGAGCTCTAGAGAGGCGGGTGCCCAGGGCCCTCCACTGCTCTAGGAATTCATCTAAGCGTGCGAAGACCCAGCCACAGGCTGTTCCTCATGGTTCGACTCCCAGGTACCCTGGCAGCGATGCAGATGGGACAGAGGTGACTATGGGAGGCCCCCAGCTTGGCCCCGCTCCACACATTTCGTGTTAACTGAGTTTATCATCACAGTGGCCCTGTGAGATGAAATACCATCAGTGCCAACACGGCTATAATACATATATTGTGATGACCACTTTACAGAAAGGAAACTGGAACATTCAGCATTCCTGCATTAAAGCCGGGCATGGTGGTGCACATCTGTAATCCCAGCATTCAGGAAGCTGGGGCAGGAGGATCGCCGTGAGTTCAACTACATAGAGACCCTGTCTCCAAAAGACAAAAATAAAAAATAAATAATCAATCATTTCACTGGGAAGGGCAGTCTGACCTCAGAAACTGCTCTCTTGACTAACTGCTAGCTGCTAGAAAGAGGTCACCCTTCCATCCACCCTGCAGTCTGCAACAGCAAACAATAGGGACCTCAC
The DNA here is from genome assembly GCF_000276665.1 of Chinchilla lanigera. Taxonomy (NCBI): domain Eukaryota; kingdom Metazoa; phylum Chordata; class Mammalia; order Rodentia; family Chinchillidae; genus Chinchilla; species Chinchilla lanigera. Next base: position 38,351,369 of record NW_004955405.1, read on the forward strand.
AATCATATTTCTGTAAGAAAACTGCCCAGCTGCCTTTGAGAAGAAAGAACGTCAGATCTTCAGGCAGATAAAGCATGGGTCAGTTCTTCGACATTGAAGCCACCACAGTCTTCAGAAACCAGAGCCTAATCTCAGCATAATCTCTTCTGGGTAGCCACTGGTGTGCAGCGCACAAAATCATCACGAGAGGCTTCTACCGCCACGTGAGTTTCCTGGTTTTGGATGACAGAGTAAGAAGGAGGAGATGTAACACGACATACCTCAAGGCTTTTGGATGAGCTGTGACACATATATGTCACTTCACTGCACCCGGGACAGTGACAGAAGAGGTTTATGAAGTCTCACATGAGGGAGGAAGGAGAGGCTTGGGAGGCCCAGGGGTTCCCCCCATGCTGTGGATGGAGCTGCGTTCCCCAAAATTCAGACACTGAATCCCTAACCCTAAATTGGGTTTGGAGGTCCTGACCCAGTGCGTGGGGTCCTGACCCAACAGGGTTAGGGTTCCTGCAAGAGGCCACAGAGCTCGAGCCCCTCCGTTCTGCGCATGTGTGAGCTCACCGGAAATGGCCTCACCAGGACACCCGGAGAAGAGCCCGCCCTGGAACCTTGTTAGCTGGACCTCAGACTGTTGCCTTTAACATTCAGAACTGTGGGAAAATAAATTTCTGTTTTTTGAAAACACTCAGTTCAAACGCACTGAGAGAGACATTAAGGAAACCACACCCATCACAATAGCGTCAAAAAAAATGAAAATCTTAGGGATCTTTCTAAGCAAAGCACCCAGTTCCGGCTACGGCAGACTAATAACCCCAGGGCACACAGCTGTCCAGCAGTGGAGCAGAGCTCACACCCTGAGTCAGGTCGTCTCTATATGAAATCGTGGGGCTCTCACCCATCACTGCCCACTCTCCTCCTCCCTTACCCAGAGAACTTCCGTTGGATTCTGGTAGGTGGTACACTAGTCTCGCTCTCTTCTCCGTGATTAGGTGAATTTAGCACATGTTCCAATTTGAGCAATGAGGTGGGAGGGTGAGTCTTTGGAAAAATTTCTTTGCAAAGAGAAATTCAGGAAGACATAGTCTCTCTTCTGCTGCTGGGAACTGTGGCAGCCATCTTGTGAGCATGAGGAGGCTACCCAGAAGAGATTATGCTGAGCACCACAGGGTGACAGGATGAGGAAACCTGGGAACTTATCAGTATCACAGAGCTTCTATGTAAAATAACTTGGGACTTCTTCTTTTCAACATCTTTCTGATGAGCTAATAAATCCTCTTCTCGTTCATGCTATCATGAGTAGAGTTTTCTGTTTCTCACTGCAGTGACACCCTGAGCGACCAAATCATGGTTTCAAATCCACAAGCACACAGCCATGCAGAGGTCCCAGGAGGACCATAAACCCCCCAGCTGTGCGAAGCCTCCCTACAGCTGTCAGCCCTTCCCAGGGGAGACCAGGAACCTTCTCCACATCAGCACATTTATGCTGAAACCCTGTGCTGTCACCAACTGTCCTTCCTCTCCCTGTGCGAGTGTCACCTCTGTTCTTGAGCTGCTTATTGTATTCAGTGAAGGTCTGGCTGTACCAAGCCCCAAGTTAGAACGTGGGATAAATCTCACGGCCCCAGCTGCACTGGCCGGTCAGAATTCTCACAGCAGCCATTCACAGGCGGCTGGCTCATCTTCTGTCCCCGAGCAGCCCGCTCCCCCGAGGACACAAACTTTGTGTACAGTTCTTGTGCAACACTGGCTTACTAAAGACACATAACAATTTCACTGAAAGAATGAATGATGGAAAAAATAGAACACTTATCAAGTGCCAAACACATAATCACACGTGTATACTGCTCATGCAAGAAATCAGGAAGAGATTTCCACGGAAAGGGGAAAATAGAGAAATCAGAAGACAATGAAATGAGTGCTGGGAATGTTCCCAATGCAAATAAACGATATATATCTGAGATAACAGATATGCCAGTTAGTCTGAGATGACAATTACACACTGTGTTAGTGTATTCAAATGTCACACTTTGATGTTGTACAATACAAAATATCTATTAACAATAAAAATACACATGAAACAGTTTAAGGAGGAAATAGTTTCCTATAAGACTACTAAAACAAACATAAATAAATGAAATACAATTAGTACTGAGCAGTGTCATACAGCTTCTGCTTGGTTACTTTTCTCTTGTTGCTGAGACAAAATACCTGACACCAAAAATTAAGGAAGGAAAGGTTTATTTAGCCCACAGGTTGTGGAGGTTTCAGTCCATGCTAGGCTGGCTCTAAGGCAGAGTGGCACATGGCAGAGGGCAACAGTTCATGGCAGTGAAAAACAGCAAAAGCAACAAGAGCAAAAAGGGGAGGAACAGCAAGAGCAAGCCTCCTTCCCGCCTTTATATTGTATGCAGGTGACCCACCTAGGGTGGGTGTAGCTCTCGTACCCATAATCCTAGCATTGGACCATGAATTAATCATAAACTCTGGAAGCCCACCCCATGGACTGCACGAAGCTCTGGGGGGACATCTAGACACAAACCATAACAGTTTATATGCATTATCAGAGATATGAATTAGCAGTAAAGAAACCACCTACCATCATGGAAAAACTAAATTTTTGCCTACTGTGTTAATCTGCCATCTGTCACTATAACAAAATACTTGAGAGAATTAACTTAGGAAGATAAAAAGGTTACTTTCTGGCTCATGGTTTTAAAGGTAGGTTAAGAACAACCACTGTGTTGCTCTAGGCCACTGGTAGGGGACCAGAGGGCCATGGACAGAAAGCAAAAATCAGGAGGATGACATGGGGTCCCCAGTGGCCTGCAAGGTACCCACAGTACCCAACTGCGTGAAGGTCCACAGCACTTTCCACCAGCACCACTCAGGAGCCAATGTCTTTAACTGTGGATCTCGGCATTTACCCTAAACCAAAGCACCTGCTTTGTGCCACACACACCCTGGATGTTTGCACATGTGTTCTTGTATTTAATTCCATAACGATACTTGAACTAGGTGTGCTCAACCCATACTGTAGACACAAGAAAACCAAGGCTCAGGGAAGTTGAGAACCACGTCCAAAGTCACACAATGGGGAGTGGTACAGCCGCGATTCACTTTCTCATCCCCAACTGCACATTCTGTCCACAGTTGGATGTTCCCAAAGGAGCTGTACCTTGAGTCTAAACAGCACTGATGCCAATCAAATTTAACATTTTATACCATGGTTTTAGGGAAACCAGTAAATGCCTGTCCTCCAGGAATCTGAGAATTTCCAGACAGAGGCAGTTCCTGTCCCCTCGCATGAGTGTCGGATCATCAGCCTGTGTCCTCATTTTTTGGACTCTTCGCCACCCTCAGTAGCCATGGGTACCGGGTTCTCAGGGGTCCATCTGATTTCTTTTAACCAGCGAGGAACTCTAAGGTGGATTTCAGTGAGAGCAGTTCCCCAGATGTTAGTCTGCTTGCCTTCACAGAAAAGCTGCAGCAGCTCTGCCTCGGAGCCCCTCACAGCTGCCTGTTTTTGCAGTGAGTGAGCTGGCCCCGCTGTAGCCTGGCTCGCGCTCCAGCCTCGGGATATGCATTGCCCCGCAAACACGCCATCCTGAACAACGCGGCCTTGTCACAGACACGGCTGACTCAGCCCAGGAACCCACAGGTCCAGGCTGGCGGCCTGAGGTAGCCAGGGATGGGGGGCTTGAGCCTCTGTGGCCTGGCGGGTCTCAGGTGCCTTGGAGGCACCTGTAAAAATGCATTTGGCAGCTGTAAAAAATGCATTTGCGCTGATCATTTCAACCTGCAATTTGCAGAAATCCGATTCCTTTCATGATGCTGAGCTATTTCAGTGTGAGACAAACCAGCTCACACTCGGGCACTGAGTTCTGATCCCTTTTAACCTTTTACCACGACCCCAGGAAGAGAAATTTCCAAAACGTCCCTCTGCAGTCAGCTTTCTTCTCCTGCTTCCTACCATCACCCTCGGAAACAGCCCAAGATCTCGCCATAAAATGGGTCTGGGGAATCCACTTCTTATAATCACTTTGCTTGGTTTTGCGTCAATCAGTATGCTCAGGGCACAAGATAGTATGATTCCTTACTTGGCTTTAGAAAGTGCAAAGAAGTCTTCCTGCCACACAGCTCATGAAGATGCTGAAGTTAAGGAGGGATGGGAAAATGTCCCCGGCCTCCCCCGGGGGCGCTTCCTCTGCATCGGGAGTGTGGCCATGCCAGGACACACGAGTCACCAGGAAGTGTTTGCAGATGTTCCTTGGAATCTGACCTGTCAGCAGCACATGGAGCCCACTGACTTATGAAGCGCGCAGGGCGGCTTGTTTGGTATTCTGCAGAGGCGGTGGCGTGTGCTGAAGACCAAGGCGTGCCCGAGACTTTGGAGTCTGCCTGGCTTTCATTCCCTCCCGCTCGCCCCTGCCTCCCAGCAGGAGCTGACCCGAGCTTGGAAAAGGTTAACGAGCACAAACAGCCATCATTTGTGCGAGTGGGAAAGCCCCATGTGTTGCCCAGCTCCCCTTTATGAGGCCCAAGGGGTGGGTTTGCTCCGTTGTTGGACGGTTGGCACGGGGTAAATACCCAGCATGCTTCTGCCGGCGGGACTGGACGGGGCTGTCTCCAGGCCAGCGCTGGGGAGGCAGGAGAAGGAGTGGCAGAGAAGCCAAAGCCGTCAGAACCCTTCCCATGTCTAAGGAGGGGGCGCTGAGGGCGGCAGAGGTAGGGAAAGGAGTTGGGGCAGAAGAACTCCTCAGTGTGCGCTGAATACATGCGTTCACCTGGACCTAATCGGTTCAAACCGCTGTTTCAGACCCCATCTGCTTATCTCCGGCAAAGTTTGGGGACCGGCTCTGGCTCCATTGTGAAGCCATCATTTTGCAAATCTATTCCCGTCAGCGCCTCATTATAGCAGATGTCAGGCAGAGGAATCCGAGCTGTCAGGGAGCCGCCAGCCTTGAAAGGAGGGGCAGGGGCGACCAGCCGGGCAAACAAAACAGTCGCCCCTGCGACCAGCGTAAACAGGGGTGTTTGTCACAATATTTTCCCACATCACCCAACAATCCCTGCAAGAAAAGGGGGGAACTTCCCGGCGACAGTAAAGACGCAAGACCCACCGACTTCATCTCCTCCAGTAGAGGGCTCTGTAGCCACACTCCCAAATTCATCCTTCTCTGCGGCAGAAACGAAGTTTTGCTCATTTTCTAGGAGAAAGTATCGCGAGAACACGAGAAATGGTGTGCTAAGCTTTACACTAGGCAGCGACATAAACAGGTCAAGGCTGACAGAGTTGTCCTTTTTTCTTTTTATCAATCTGCACATCTGGACGGTGACCAGCAAGTCCTGAAATGCCACCTAGGGGTCTTGCCAGTTGACCCTGCGGTCTACAGTCAGGGCGTTAGGGTGATGCAGGAGGGCTGCTTGGAGCAGCAGACCATGGCCAAGGGCTATTTCCCAAGACAGAAGTTGTCTCAGCTAGGTTTTCTGTTGTCACAAGAAAGTAAAAAGTTGAGTTTGGAGACTGAGGGGTCGGGACGACTGGATTTCCTGCTAGTTCATAATTTCAGTGATTTCATCAAGGCCTTTTCACTACCTTTAGTAAAAGAATGTTAACCTGAGAACTACAAAAAGTAGCATTATCAAATCGTAGTTGTCCGGCCGGGCGTGGTGGAGCACGCCTATAATCCCAGCACTCAGGAGGCTGAGGCAGGAGGATCATTGCAAGTTCGAGACCAGCCTGGGCTACAAAGTGAGCTCAAGGCCAGCCTGAACTGCATAGTAGGACCTTGTCTCAAAAAGAAAAGAAAAAAAATCAGAGTTGTCGGGGAATCTGAGCAACTTTCCTCAATCCCCACCCAACGGCCAACCCGTCGGTGATTTTGTTTGGAGCCCAAAGCCCTTGTCACAGCACTGCAGATCAGAGGCCCAGTGAGCCACACGTGGTCTGGGTGGGAAAAGACAGAATGTTAAAAAGGACACTAGTTCTTCAGGAGCATTCGTTAATCTACCCCTCAAAGTTGAACTACAAAGCATTGTGGGAGGCTCTGCAACAGGACTTGGCTTGTGATATTTGCGGGGAGGGTTCTATCTTTAATTTTTATTTTTATTAGTCTGTGTCTGCAGTACACAATGATCACATTCATCAGGGGAGCTGGTGCACGCGCAGGACACATCTTCACGCTTTCCCACACCCGCTTCCCTTCCTCTGCCTTCCCCTTCTCCCCATCTCTTGGTTCCTTTCTCTTTTACAAAAGTCCCATCTCCCTGTTTTCTATTATCTTTTATTTTGCCCTTTAATTTATTCACATTTTGAGTGTCTCATATAGGAGAAACCATGGGATATTTAAGTTTGTCTACTCTATTTCACTTAACATTATAGTCCCAAGGTGCACCCATTTTCCTACACATGCCTCAAGTTTGTCCTTCTTTGTGGCAGAGTAGTACTCCATCGTGTGTAAATATCACATTTTCTTTATCCATTCGTCTGCTGACAGGCACATAGGCCACTTCCAAGATTCAGCTGTTGTGAGTTGTGCCACAGAAGCATGGGTGTGCGTGGGTCACTGTGACACGATGTCGTTAATTCTTTGGGGAAGACACCTAGAAAGGGGATAGCTGGTCCCATAGAATTTCTATTTTTAGTTTTTTGCCAGAGATCCGGGCAGACTGAGGATGGGAGCGGCTTATCTGTAAAGCACCAAGTACACATCCCTAAGCACAGCTTTAAATAGGAGTCGTTCGTCATCACATCCTGTTCTGTCTCCAAGAAATCACTTCCTTTACACAGCACTTCAGGGCAGCCAGACGCCGGCCTCCCACCTTAGGCACGCAAAGCCCCCCAAGTTTCACATTCATCTTCACAATGCAATGCCATGAAAACGTGGAGCAGGATATTTATTAATGCTAAGAAATATTTATAGTGTATTAAGGGGAAAAGCCAGACAACAAAAGTGTGAATGATCCCAATCCATTTATAAGTGGATTCACTCATACGCCTTGATTAAAAATGTGTACAAAAATACTCATTGTGGTTGTCATGGCATGATGAGAATTTTACTCTCTTCTCTGCTTGCTTTGTACTCAAAACATTTCATACAAGAAAATTGTAAAATAGCACAGTGCCTGCCAGAAAAAGCATACACTTGATTGCTAGGAAGCACTGATAATGATCTAAATAAGAACATGTAATACAAAAGGAAAATAGCTATATTGTGTTTTGCTTAATGCTCAACTTCTGACCCTATGCCACAGAGCACTTTTGACTCTCAGATCTGTGACTTTGCGGGCAAAATCAAACACTGTCATCCACTAGTTGAGTGGTATGCTTATTAAATTATCATTAGGGTGTGTGACCCGCTAACCAGGAGCAGTATACAGAAACATGGGGACCACCAGCCGCAGTAGTACAGTAGTGTCGGGCTTGTGGGCCTCCCTGAGCGACAGACATGAGACAGAGCCAGCAAAGAGGTCGCTGGAAGCCACTCGCGCCCGCCAGGGAAGGGGAGAGGCGGGCACATGACAACAGGGAATTGTTTCTGTGGGCCATGCCTGGAACCAGCGCCAGTCCCACAGCAGTTCAGCGACGGCTCCGTCCTCCGCGGGATGTGACTTCTCCGAGACGGCTCGACTGATGGAGCGGGATCCTCTGGCTGCGCTTCATGACACTAATGATGTCAATGAATATTTAGCCAAGAACATTAACTTTCTGCAACAATGGCGGTTATGTCCTCTAACTCAGTAATTGCTATACTGACTGGATACGGTGGTAATTTGTCATGGCTGAAAACAGCAAATTCGTTTTGGGGAACTTGAATTTTCTTAAATCATCTCTTCAGCTTTCCAGTCAGGAATTCATTCTGACAGGATCAAGCTGAATACTGGGTCCCTCAGGAGCCTCTGGGCTAACCTGATTTCCATGAGCCCAGTTGTGTTCAGCAGCTGCTGTGGTCTTCATCACTGGTCTTTTCCATTCTGCGTTGAGTCCTCAGGGGTCTGGGTGAAACATTCTTTCTCTGGTCCCCATTTTCCACAGGAAGCCCTCGGGCTGACCCCACGGCCCACACGAACAGTGCACCTGGGGAGGGGACGCAACTTGGAGGGCCACAGAACACACCGTGCCCGGCATAGCTCACGCCCCCGAAGCCACTTGTCCAAAGCAAGTGTGTCTGAGATGATATCTGAGGCCAACACATGCTTTACATTGAAATCTATAAAGGTGACTTTTTGTTGGTCAAAAAACCTCAATTATTGGTAATTTGGTTTTCCACAAGCACACAATACTTGTCAGGTTGCCAATTCTCCCATCACAGGATCAGATAAGGATTCACCAGACAGGTCTATCATCGGCTGATGTCCTTCCACTACTTCTCCTTAAATGAAAGACAGCATTCTGTGTGTCTGGGCAGATAAATGCATTGTGCAGAGTCACCTAGGCTTGAGCACTGGCCCAGCACTTAATAACAGAGTACACCAGTCCTGTTTTCACTAAGCCTCAGTTTCTTCATCTGCAAAATGGGATATAGTATGTACTTTGTGGAGTCACTGTGTAAATTTAGAGATGAGTATTAAGTGCTCAGCCTCATGTATGGGCATAGAGTGGGTGCCAAAATATCTAATTCTTATACTGAACAAAAGAAATATATTGTGAACTTATTGTCACCAAAAACTTTATCTTTATGGAACTAACATTCTAGCATCCTGTGGTGGATTGACAACTGGTGGTCAACTTGTAACACCCAGATGAATTGAATCAGTGTTGTGCTGGATATGGAAGGCCCACCTGAGGATCACTGCCAACAATATAAATAGAATTGGAGAGGAAGAAGTAGGCTGTTGGGGGCTGGTGGTTCTCCTGGAGGAACTGGTCATGCTGGCTTTCCTGATAGGAACTCAGCTGTTATCACCATCAGAGGAGGTTGGGGCCTTGCTGTCACTGAGAATGGCTACGATTCACATTAGGGGAGCTCTGGTCTTTCACTTTGAGCATCGCTTCCTTGCTAGAGGGGAAGATGGTGCACCATTCAAGGTCCTGGAGAAGCTTTTTATTCTGACTTTCCTGATATGCACTTGGCTGCTCTCATCATCAGAGGAGCTCAGAACCTCACTGTTGCTGAGGATGGCTGCGGTACCTTTCAGGGGAGCTCTGGTTCTTACTTTGAGCATCACTTCCTGGCTCCAGTGTAAATGTCTCACTCTGCTGGCACAGATCCTTCATCCCTCTGGTACAGACTTTCTAGCTTCCACCACTGACCTTGGGACCTTCTCAGTGCAGATCCTTGAAACAGGCCTGCATGAGGCATTGTTGTGGGCTCCAGGCCTCTAGCTGGACTCATGGGAGGCATTGTTATGGGCTCTAGGTCTTCAGCCAGACTCAGGCAGTACACTACCGTGGGATCCAGGCCCTCAGCTGGATTCTTTGGTCTTTAGTGTGTGGACAGATGTCCTGTACTTGAATACGGTAATACTATGTTACTGCTGTAATACTATGGTTTTCTTTGGTCTTTAGTGTGTGGACAAATTTTTGTACTTGACTGTTGGGTGACTACTATAAAATAAACCTATAAATTATATGCCTTGTATTAAATTATTCCCCTGTAAACCCTGACTACAACACAACCATTATATTATAGCAGCATTATTGTTTCATGAAAAATTTTTGATAGTAATTTAAACTTATTTTATAGGAAAAATATCTTCTGGTCATCTAAGAGATAGAGTTAGAATTCAAATGAATATGGAGATCCTTCACCTATCACAGGAGTTACACTCCAAAGATCCCTGTGATAAGTGAAAATCCGCAAAGTAACGGCTTTATATTTATTATTTATACACATACTTAAGGCTTTATAAACCCTTCCCACACTCATATAAACCTTTCCCACACTCTTATAAACACTTCGTATGCTCTTAAACACTAGGAGAGAAGCTGAATATATGTGCACAGTGCAGGAGAGCAAGCAGATGCTATGGCCACTGAGTGAGTCAGCACCCAGGACACAGAACACGGTGCTGTGGTTGGTCGCCTTCCATTCCATCAACCAACAGTGTGCTGTGTACAGTCTCACGTTGGCAAACTTGCACAAGCAGTACTGTCATACTGCATTTCCATTGTGTACGGGACAGTATTCATCCACTGATAAAATACATACTGTATTTTATTTCAATTTAATATTCTTTTAATATGTCTGAGTTAACTTTTTTATACTTTTATATTGTTTTAAATTTTTAGGGAAAAATAATGAAAATCATAAATATTATATAAACACCTATATACCACAAAATCCCGTGATATAACAAAAACTCCATGATACAGAATTAGATATATATTTTTTTAAAACTGACAAGTGAAGTCACAATAAATGAACTGCGGTATAGTGAGGGATAACAGTACCACAGAAATTATTCTAAAGCTCTGTACGTCTAGCTCGCATCCTCTGGAAGAAGGGAAGGAGGAAATGTTGAGATTTTCACAATTGCCATTTTCTTCCTATTTATGCCACTGTGTTCCCAAATACCTAACGAGACCAGCCCCGCACCCAGCAGCCGTGACCCCTTCGGAGAATTCCCAGCCCTGGCTCCCAGAACCATTTACTACGTGTGAGGAGCTGAGTGTGGGTCATCAGCCCCAACCTTGGATCACAGTGGGACAAGCAAGTTCCTTCATTCTCTCATTCTACGAGCATTTACTTCCTGTTCACTGTTCCCTGGTCACCATCCTGAAGACACAGCAATGGGAAGGAACCACCCTCTGTGCGCAAGATATTTACGGCACACCGGAGAAGGTGCAAAATGATTAAGCAATTTCAGGAACCGGTAACAAATGACGTGACACCGTTGCCTCTGGTCTCAAATTTCCTCACGTCTTGTGAGCAGAAGCACTAACTGCCCTTTTGTTCAGATAGTTCTTTCAAGAATGTCCATGTAGCCAGACATGGTGGTGCGTGCCTGTAATCCCAGCACATGGGAGGCTGAGGCAGGAGGATTGTTGCAAGTTCGAGGCCAGCCTGGGCTACAAAGTGAGTTCAAGACTGCCTGAACTGCATAGTGAGATGCTGTCTCAAAAAGACAAAAAAAAAAAAAAAAAAAAAAAGAAGAAAGCAAGACTAGATATAAGAATGTCCATGTAGCAAGCAGCTTTGAAACACAGAAATAGTATTTCTCTCCAGATAAGGGCAAATTGGCTTCTTATTCAGGCTAATAAAGATGATGCCTGTCCCTGGGATAAAAGCCGGGCAGGTTGGCTTGCACCTCATAAAAGATTCAGGTGACCTAGCTCATGTTTCTTTCCTTCCTGTGTCATAACCCAGTGTATGTGGGAGGGTCTCCTGGTCCCCATGAACTCACCCTTTAGAAACCCAGCACAGGAAACCAGTACATGGAAATAATAATACTCTGGCAGCTGCTATCTCTGTGATAATAAGCTTTCCTTTGCCTCTGACCCAGGAGTCTTGTGTCCTCCAGTAGAACTTAAGAGACTGTGATGAAGGTGACATTTTAGAGTAATCTTTACAGAGGTGGGATCCTGAAGGCTTGACAGTGCACGTATGAAAGTAGAAGGAACATTGCCCCAGATAGAACCAGCGGTATGAGCAATATCTAGTGACAAGACTGGTAAGCTCACCGAGGGAACGGTGAGTCAGCCGAGCAGACTTGAAGGAGGGTAGGCAGGAAGCAGAGAAGAGCCTCTGTCACTGGGTCATGGAGCTAGATGTTATTGTAAGAGTTAAGAGAGGATCCTCAAAGGGTTTTACCTAAGTAAGCAATACATCAGATTGACTCTTCAGAAAAATCAAGATGGCCACCTCTTGGAGAATGGCTTGGAGAACGGCAAGGCTGGAGGGTGAGAGAAGATAGGAAGCCAGAGGAATCATTCCAGCATGAGATGCTCATGGTCTGAGATCTGCAAATAGCAGTGGAGATGGGAAGAGGTGGGCCTGAGAGGCCCTAAGAGTCCTCAGCATCCGCAGGACTTGGTGGTCGGCAGGAGTCGATGTGGGAAGGTCTGAGATGCAGGGGAAGGCTCAGGAGTCAATCTCCAGAAATATGTCTAAGTGGAAATTTCAGTTTAGGATTTTTTCAAAAGCAAATATCAAAAGCAATGGCGTGACTGAGACCAGCGGGGAGAGCGGACAGAGTGAGAGATCACAGGCAAGGATGAAAACAAGACGAACAGCGCGGAACACAACCACCAGCTCCAAGGTATCTGGGCCAGCCTTGCTCTGTGCTTCTCCTTTCTTCCCCTGGCTCTTGTCACCGCCCTCAAGCAGCCCAGGGTCCCAAGTCACTCGTCTTTCAACCTCCCACCCCATTAAACAGTGAGATCTTCCCTTACTGCCTTAAAATTCCAATTTATCCCGTAGGTCCCTGGCCTCATTCCTTATTTAGTCCTTCATCATTTTCTAACATGTCATTGCATTACTTTTAATTTGTTGGTTCTCTCTTTCTGATCTAATGAAAACCCATGAGCGTTTTAGCTTCTTGAATATTGCTGTCTTCCCCATGTTTATGGCGGTGGCTGGCCCGTAGCACATGCTCCATTCATAGAGAGTACATAGCCCATAGCACAGGTCATTGCTCAGTGCATAAATAAATCAGAATGATATGGTGTTTCATTTCGTTGGAAGTAAAATTGGTGTTTGCAATGTATGCTCTCTTTAGCAAAAGCAGTTTCCAGCTCTTAGAACAGAAGAAAATCTGAACAGTCTTCTTTTGAGGAATGGGGATTATTCCATTACTTCAGGAAATAGTTGAAAATTACGTAGCTTGAGTTTTCAAAGTTTATGAGAAAAATTGAGTAATACCTAGAGAATCCCCTGGGAGAAAAATAAAAAGATGCTTTGACTTCCATGAGTTGAACAATGCCAGAAATGATCTGGTCCAACATTTCTAGAGCTGGCAGACACCGTGTGGTGGTTCATGGGAGTTACATCTCCCCAAGAGGTGGCTGCACTTCACAAACACAGCCGGAGGGATTTGGCCTTCCAAAGCCTCTCCTGTCAGAACTGCTGAGCAGTGGATGCACAGAAGCCTGAGAAGGTAGAATGGCCATCTTGGAAGCCAAAGCCACTTTTCACTCTTAGCTCAGGTAGGCTGAGTGCATCCTCCCTGTTTTGGTTTGGGGTTTTTTTTGCAAGGGGGATCAATAATATACAGGACACAAATTTTACAAGATTATTTATAATAGTCACCTACAGAATCATATACAAGAGAGTGCAGGAAATCTGTCCATACACTTAGGACCAAAGAATCCCCCTGAGGGCCTGGATCCCATGATAATGTCCTGCATGAGTCCAGCTGAAGACCTGGAGCTCATCACAATGCCTCCCACGAGTCCAACTGGAGGCCCAGAGCCCATAACAATCTCTCATGCAGGCCCATTTCAAGATCTGTGCTGGGAAGGTCCAAAGTCAGTGATGGAATTAAGGATGTCTGTGCCAGCGGGATGAAAGATCTGTTCTAGCAGGCTGAGGGATCTGCACTGAAGTTAAGAAGTGACACACAAAGTAAGAACCAGAGCTCCCTGAAAAGTACCACAACCATCCTCAGCAACAGTGAGGTCCTGAGCTCCTCCAATGGTGATGACAGCTGGTTCCCATCAGGAAAGCCAATGCAGCAAGCTTCTTCAGGAGACTGAGCTGTGCACCATCTTCCCCTCCAGAGCCAGGAAGCAATGCTCAGAGTGAGCACCAGAGTCCCCCAAAGTGCACTGAAGCCATTCTCAGTGCCAACAAGGTCCCGAGCTCCTTGGAGGATGAAAACAGCCAAGTTCATCAGGAAAGCCAGCATGACAAGCTCTTCTGAGAAAACCAACAGCTCCTTACAGCTTCTACCAGCTCCAACAGCCTTTCTCAGCTCCCAACAGCCTGTTTAGTTCCCAAAACCCTCATTCTTCTTCTTCAGGTCTGCCTCTTATGCTGCTGGCAACAGTCCCCAGGTGGGCCTCCCACACCAAGCACCACACTTACTCGTTCAGCTGGGGGTTATAAATTGACCACCAGCTGTCAATCCACTACACTCCCTGAAGGAACTAAAACAGGTTCTTTACAACACCAGTCTCTAGGGTAACCTGAGGATGCTAGCAACTGTGCAGTAATGGGCTGAGCAACACCACATCTCCCCTAGCCTGGATTTCATAAGCCCTCCAAGCAGCTAAAAATATAAAGCTAACAGATTTAAGAGAGAGACAGAATAGATTTCCTACAGTTAGACATGAAAGGTCATTTTCAAAAAGGGAGGGCTCATGGCAATATGCCAACTGAAAGTCTGCAGAAGATTAATATTCTTTTTATACAGACACTAAAGGAATAGAGTGATCAGAAATATCAAGTGCTACAGAAAAAAAAAAAAACAGATGAAAAGCAGGGCATAACACACAATCTTGGTCAGCATTCACAGGGAGATTGCAGGCACTGAAGTCAAACTGCGACAGGAGGTGGGAAAGGGGAGAGCAGCTGTGCGGCCATCATCTCCAAGAGAATTTTAGTTAGGGAGAAAAGAAGAGTGCTGACCCCAGAGCTACAGGAGAAGATGGGATGGAGGAAACTGTGCTGAGGAGATAAACAACTTGGATCTGTTTCAACATTAAAGGGAAAGGTCTGTTATGAGAAAGGCTATGTTAAACTGATACTGTTGGTTTATACTTTTATTGACAAGCAGCACTACTTCCCAGCCCTTCAGTGTTTTCCTCTATCTCAGGGGCTGGAAGCCTGGGAACTCTGCCTCCCAGAACCCCTTAGAAGGGCCCACTTCTACTGCACTGTGAGAGGCAATGGCACAAAATTGAACAGGCAGAAAACGAGTAGAAGCTATTACTGCCTCTGCAGTAAATCATATACAAGATTATACAAAAGGGCAGTGTGATGCCTACCCAGCCTCTAGGCATCTGCTGGCAAAGGCTCCACTCCAGTGGTTCAGCAGCTGAGCTCTTTGCTGGCAATTTCCCGTGAGTGCTGAATAGTCTATTTTCCTGAAAAGTAGGGATGGCTTTTCTGATCCTTAACCACACACACTCCCAACCCTTCCAGCATTTTTCTGAAGCTTCAGTTCCCTGTATTAGATCTCTCACTGCTTGAAATACCTACAGTGGTATCCATTTTCCTGTCTAAATCTTTGTTGATACAGAGAGATTGGAAAAGCAGGAAGGAGAAGGATGGTTTATAGAATAAGGGCCTATTATGGTTTGTGTCTGCATGTCCCCCCAAATCCTCATGCAGTCATGGGGTGGGCTTCTAGAATTTATGATTGATCCACGGTCCAATGCTGGGACTATGGGTGTGAGTGCTGCACCCACCCTGGGGCGGGAAACCTGCATACAATATAAGGGAGGGAAAGAGGCTTGCTCCCCTGCTGCTCCTCCCTTTTGCTCTTGCTGCTTTTGCTGTGTTCCTCCACCATGAACTGTCCCTCTGCCATGTGCCACCCTGCCTTTGAGCCAGCCAAGTATGGACTGAAACCTCCACAAACTGTGAGCTAATAAACCTTTCCTTCCTTAATTCTGGGTGTCAGGTATTTTGCCTCAGCAATGAGAGAAAAGTAACCAAGACAAGGCCCCAGACTAATGGGACAGAAGGAGACTCAGAGCCCGAGTGAAGGGTGGGCCTCGAGGAGCAGAGGGCATAATACTGCTTTAGTAACCTCCAATGCGAAGGAAGTAAGGCTAAGTCTTAGTTAGTCAAAGTGAGATACAAGGGAAGTGTACCGAACTTCTGTTCCCTCTCAGAATAATAACAATTACTAATAGTTATTAACCCCCCAAACACACGCCCTACATTGACCTGTTTTAAATGTATTAGCTCGCTAATGTTCACCAACATGTCATAAATACAATCATCATCTGCATCTCTACATGTTCCATGGGCATGAACATGAACGTGAACATACAGAGAGACTGAGTACAGAGTCAGAATTTAAATTATGATCGTCCATCTACCCATATCTGGAATTAGCCGCACAGAATTAGATTAACACTGTCTTGGCACTTATTTATTTATTGTTTTAATGATGAAAAAACACCTGTCTACCGACCGTCCAGTACCTGGACTTGGGTACTGACAAGTTACACCCCCTGTGCGCGTCCCCCTTTCTGTCACGACGCCCCTCCCCATGCGCGGTAGTCGCTTCAGGGAAGCTTGTCTTCTGCCCAGCGTTAACGTTCTCACGGCCGGTGCCCGTGCACAGTACGCAGTGCTCCCCTTCCTTGTGGGGAGGTGGTGGGTGCGCATCACACATCTTCACTCCTCCCGTCACCCCCTTTCCTTCACCTCCCCCATAGCTCTAATTTTGAAGATAGTCACACTACACGTGTGTGTTCCTAAGAGTTGTATGCTTAATTTTAATTTTGCTTTATAATTGTCATTTTTATTACTGCGTATGGATTGTACACAGTAATGGATTTCGTTGTGTCGTTTTCTATTTGAAATACAGAACAGTGACATTTATTTGGGGGAATACATAGACAGCTCGCTAGATAATCACATCTTTATCAGTTCTGATCACTTTAACCCCCACTCACGCCCCTCCCTTTCCCCGATCTCCTTCCCCGTATTTAGAGTGTCTGCCTCCCTGTTTCCCACCTCCTCTCCTTTATTTTCCTCTTTAGTTAATTTATCTGCTAGGATTTTCATAAGAAAGAAACCATGTGATATTACACTTTCAGTGTCTGATTTATTTCACTTAACATTGTGGTCCCAAGATCCATCCATTTTCCTGCAAATGACAAGATTTCACTCTTTATGGCTGAATAATATTCCTTTGTGTATATATATATATATATATATATATATATATATATACATATACCACATTTTCTTATCCACTTGTCTGTTTATATGTAACCCTGCTCCCCTCACAAAAAACCACAAACCCTCAAATCAGCAAACTTTAATTGTTTTTAACTTTAATTAAAAATATTTGATCAGGAATGCATGCCTATATCTTATAACCTTAGCAACTACTTTGAAGATAACAATATGCAATATATTAGCCATTGTTAATCTCCTATTATCTTGTTTTGAAATGTTTTATTGTTGTTTTTTTCTTTTTTTCTCTTTAAAAAATGACAGGTTCAGTGTTATCTCACATTTAATTTTGTACTTCCAATTCCTTTATATTAACACTGATACTTTTGTCTATTTCATCTATAGGTTACCACAAAATGCATAGTAGAGTCTCCCTGGTTCAGTGGTGCCCTTCACCATTTTTCCTTGACTTTATGAGTTTTGAAGTTATGTTGTTGGCAAATACAACTTTAGAATTTTCATACTTTCTTGTGAAACTTTTTATTAGTCTGTGTTTACAGTACACAATGTTTACATTCCTGATATGGCCTCAACACATCTTAACTCCTTTTGAACTTTTTCTCGTTAGGTAGTAACTTCCGTTATTTCTCACAGTGTTCTTTTCCTTAAAGAGCATAGTTATTACCATTGTTACTTCAGCTTTCTTATGACTGGTATTTGCCTATGATATCACTGTGTTTTCATTGTTAATCTTTCTCTACTCTGATGTTTTTAATTGGTCTCTTTTAAATACAAAATGGCTGTATTTTTTAAAACCCACTCTCACAGTCTTTATATTCAACTAGAACATTTATCATCCAATTTTCTTGCAAGGACAAATGCATTTGAGTTTTCTTCTACCTGCTTATTTTGAACTGCTTGTTTCACTTTTGTGTTTATTTATTGTCTTTCCTCGCCTTCCTTCGAATGGAATGACTTTTTCTTGATTCCTTTTTCTCTTTTACTGATTTTGAAATTATAATCAGTATTTCTATTATTTTAAACTTTCTTGTATAAATTAAAGCTATCATATTGAAGTCATAGTCTGAGATTAATTATATATTTATTCTTTTTTCCTGCAATACAAAAAGCTTAAAAATTCTAATCCAAGCAGCTGCTTCCCAATCTCCATGTCTTTAATTCTGTCCTGATTTAGCACCATGAATGTTCATACAATTGATGTTTGTGTTAGATTTATTCCTATATTTATGACTTTTTCACCAACCAAACCGTCGCTTTTTGCCTAAGAACAACTGTCTGCCTGGGGACAACTTCAGTATCCCTCAAGCTCACCCTTCTCTCAAAATTCATGTGATAAAAATCTCTAGGAGGTGAAACTTCTCAGTTGTTTTTTACTCTCCTTAAAATTGTCTTTAACTTACTTTGACTATCAGGAGATTTTTACTGGTTGACTCTTGTCTGACTGTTATCTTCTCTGTATATTCAGAAACTTCCATCTTCTGGTTTTCATCAGAACTGTTTTTCCAGGAGTCAGTTCTATTTTATTTGCTGTTCTTCTGTAGATCATTAGTCTATTTTTTCTGAGCTGCTCTCAAGATATTGTCTTCCTTTGCAGATTTTAAAAATTTGACCATGATGTTTCTAGATGTCAGTTTCTTTACATTTACCTTGATTGGGTTGGATTGAATTCCTCAATATGAGGATTAATGTTTTTCATCAATTCTGGAAAAGACTTAGCCGTTGTCTTTTCACACATTTCCTCTCCTTCATATCTCTCTTCTCCTCTTCTGAAACACCAGCAGTCCAACTCAGTCCAACTCAGTCCGTCCTCTGTGTGTCTTAGCCTTCGTTTACATAGTGCACTTTCATTGGGCCTCTGGTTCAATTCATCACTTCTTCTTCTCTCTAAGTGTAATCTACCAGTGAAATCCACCCACTAGGTGTTTTTCTGTCTTTACCAGCTCTCAAGGCAAGCAACTTCCCTTGCTATCCTATGAAAGCCTGGCAGCCTTTCTGCAGTTTAACATGTACAGCCTGGGCAGGCTTTGCGTTTCCAGCCATGTCCAAGGTCTCCCCAGCACACTTCTGACTTTCAATGGAATTTAGTTTTCTTCTTCTTTCTCCAGTCTTTCAAGGACATGAAAATCAAAACTTGACTTCATTAGGGTTTTAGAAAATGCCCCCCCAAAATAGAAATGCATTTAATAATCTGATTACTTCCTAGGAGTTCTTCCTTCCAACCAGCTCATTAATACATTTTTAAATTTTTTATATTTTGAATTTGATGATTTCCCCAGGAGGATAAGTCACAGTATCTTAATATCCTTTCAAAAATAGAAAAACTCGTTTGTTCTAAAGGGAAACTAAGAATAGACACCAATTCTAGCACACATTTCTGGTTTTTATGAGCAACTGGAGCAGTAGTTGAATATACAGGATGCATGAACATAAATTGAAAATAAATGTATATATCAAAACCAAATATTTAAAAAACAAATATTTAAAAACATTTACATGCATATGTAGTGGTAAAACTGTTCAGTATAAATTAGTGATAATGCTTCTCTGTTGTTCTCTTCAATAATAAAAATTTTAGCATGTCTTTATTTTTACTTTCATCACTCGAAGACTTTTGCCAGTAACTCTAGGTCAAGAGTATATTTTCTACATATAACTTCCAGCCTCTCTTGTTCAGAAGTCAGCTTTATTCTAATTACCACCCTGTAGCAGATAATTAGATCTATGTAGATGAGCATAAAAATGATATAAAGGGCTCTATGTACAACTATTGATCTGGTTGCTTTAAAATGGCTAAGCGAGTGGGAGAAAATAACAGGAGAAAGGAAAATATAAAAAGAGAAAATATACAAATGAATAAATTTGTGCAACATTCCTTTAAATATACGAAAGTTTGTTAAGTTTATGGGCAAGGACTGAAATGCAGTAGAACAAATGTGTTAATGGTTTAGGTGCTACCTCCCCCAACAGTAATGAGGTTGACCAGATGCTCTTGCACAAGTTTTTGAAACTGCATTTAGGTAGCTCTGAAGTTATCAGGGACCCGAGCAGTTTTTTCTTTCCCAGATTTAGTACTAAGCCACTTCTGTTGCTTTATTCTGTACACCACATTCCAGATTATTCATTTACAATATGCGCATTGGCCTGCTTGTGACCCCGAAAATCTTTCCTCTGTTAATGGTTTTGCTTTGAGTCTTAATCCGAAAGCTGTATTTGGATGAACTTCACAATGGCTCAGACCCTCCATCTGGATGGATAGGTTGCCTCCAGTGTAGGAAAGGAGACGACTAGTGTTTGTTGAGCACTTTGCATGTTTCAGGTGCTAAATGGCTGTTTCTTGTGAATCGTTTTGTCTTCGTAACAGCCTTTGAGGAGAAGTACAAATGCTGAGTGAAAGCACCCTAGAGGAATCCGATTGGGAGAGAGCTCGGGGAAGTCACCCTGAGCAGAAGAGGAGGAGGACGAGCACTAGAGAGTGGATAGGAGTTAAACTGTGCATCTAAGGAATTGAATCCAGGAAACTCCTTGTATAATAGTTAATACCAATTTTTTGTTTTCAATACTAAGTTTAAAGTGACAGAGGAAATGATATGCTATAAATGTTTCCCTAAGAAGGGCTGGTATTTGGCATCTCAGTGAGCTTGAATCTCTGTTCAAATGGTCATATCTCTGTTCCCTCTCGAAGGACCAGGTTCTCATCTTCCCTAAAGAAAGGATAGGATCAATTCTGGTTTTTAAATTATCACTTCTTTCCTGGTTTCTTTTGGGTTGTGTGTAATTGTGTTGCTCAGATGATGGGTTGAGCAAAATAAACACTTGAGAGAAAAACTATTTCCTGGGACTTTAGAGGAAATGGGAGAACTGGGGAAAATAGAAATTCAGTCACCCGAACGCAAGAAACAGAAAGGGGAAGCATGGTGATGGAAGTCGTTATAGGAGAAATGAAAGCTTTCAAGGTTGAAAATACTATAATTTAATCATTTATCATCTTGAATTTTATAGTGAGTGATAGAGTTCAGGACAGGCTACACCTGGGCAGAGTGGACATTTTAAGCTGAAAGAATTTGAGAAATGGCAGATGGGGGAAGGATTTTCAGATCTTCCCCTGAATCAGGGAACAAGACCCTCATGTAAGAGTTACCCTCTCTATGCCCAGAAGAAAGGAGCACCCTTCCCATGAAAGACACAGGAACTCAGAGAGGAATCCAGTGAGAGGACTTGCTGTCCTCCTTCCCTACTTTCCTATGCCAAGCACTGAGCTCACACCGTTGCCTGTCACATTCTCCATGACTCTCCTCCCTTGATCAGAACTAGCATTAAAAACACCCAGGTTTAACTGCTTCCTTAGGTCTGCATATCCTTATGAAGGCTTCGGTGTCACATAAAATAGAGATCAAGTAAGTGTGGATGTTCTTCCCTTGTTAATCTGTCTCTTGTTATAGGAGGTTCCAGCCAATATCTCAGAAGATGCCCAGAAGATATTTCTCCTCTCCAAATACATCCAGAGTGGCATCCACTAGCCACACACAACTGTTTAAACTTAAAATAAATAGCGTTAAAGACTAAATTCCTCAGCCTCTCTCACTACCCCAATTTCAGGTACTCAATAAATATCTGTGGCTTGTAGCCTGTGCCCTGGGCAGTTCAGAGACAGAACATTTCCACTATTTCAGAAATTTTTGCTGTGGTGAGTTAGGAACTATGCTCAGAAAATCCCTCTCTAGGGCCCTCCACATGTGCAGACGCAATTTTCCATGCAAGGTGTAGTTATTTAATGTCTTTAACTTCCCTCTCCACCAGTACATATTTGATTAAACTATCTTCTGCATTCGTTCCAGGCACCGAACCAACCACTGATGAGCTAGAAAAACAAAGCAGATGTAGCTGCCACATTCAAGAAGTTGCTAACTTACAGGGGGACAAGGTTATACATGCTGGCACTCAGGATGGAAGAGCTCAAGAAATGCTTCCTCAAGCACAAGCTCTTCCATGGCAGGCATCGCAACAGGTATCACGTTCCAAACTCTCCAGTTTTACTGTTGAACTAAAGGTCTCTGGCTCTTTGGGAACAATGGGATAAGATGTACATACTGCAACAGCAGGGTTTCCATTAGAGAATCCAGAACTCGGGGTTTTATAGCTTTCTCCCATGGCCCATTCTGAGTGCAGGAAGGAGCGCGTTGGTGTGTTGCCACGTGGTGCAATACGGTTCAGCATCGTGTGAAACTCACCTTCACACTCCTCCAAGGGGGCAACGTATCTAGGGTTCCGAAGCCTACTGCCTCACCTGTACAAGGAGCAAGTTGGACTGCAGAAAGACTCTATCTGAAAGACTCCTGCTGTTATCTGAAAATGTGAGAGGGAAATGAGGTTTTGCTAAGAGAGCTGACATGGTGCCCTCCTCTGGCGCTGGCGTCCGTGGTGCCTGTAGACACTACCGGAAGTGAGGGGTGCTCACGGCAGCAGAGCAAGAGCTCCACAACGTGGCTGTGCTCTGAGCGCGCCGTGATGTTCCTCCTGAAAGCCCTGTGCGTGGAAGCATAGACTACATTATCTAAATGATCGATTCTCCCAGAATGGGCAAGGCATTAGAAATAACCTACCAGTGAAAATTTGGACTGAAGATAAGGAAAGTAATTCAGCTAGAGGTGAAGCCCCATGAAATTGTCAATATTTGCTAATTTTTACTTTACAAAATAGCATTCAAACTAATACTTGCAAAAAAAAAAAAAAGGAAATGGGGTGGGGCTATTCTGAGTCGCAGCCACATTGTAAGACAAAAGCAATGACCATCTGATGAGACTGACGGGAAGACAGCCCAGAGAAGGCGAAGTTATCAAGACCACTTGAAATACAGACAAGCATCCATTACCCTGGAATTTGAACCTCCCTGGAAACACATACTGTGCTTTAGAGTCATAACTACTGAAGATGGAATGAAGACAGTAATCTTCACGCCATCTTAATATTCCATTCGGAGCGCACCTTTTTTTAAAGTTTAAATTTAAATTTTTAAAAATTTTTTTATTTTATGGAAAAAAGGTAAAACAAAATTTCATAACAAAATAATGGAATAACAATAGTTAATACATTGCATATTTTTATCTTTAAAGCAGTTAAGATATGGGCACTAAAATTTCTCAGAGTACAAGATATGGGCATTGAAATTTCTCCAATCAATATTAGCACAACCCTTCCCTTTCAATGAGCTAAGAGACACTAATAGTATAACTGACTAGCATTTTTGTCTCTTTTCTCTTCTGTCCTTTCTCCTCTACCTCCTCCTAGATCCTTTTTCCTTTTGAACAATTTCTTCCCATTTCACAATATCTACTGTACATTTTAAATCTTATTTATTCTTTCAGTTTCTCATAACAAGGAGACAATACGATGTTTACCCATGTGAGTCTAATTTATTTCACTTATGAGTATGATCTCAAGTTGCACCCTTTCACCTACAAAAGTCTCAAGTTTATTCTTCTTGATAACTGAGTAGTAGTCCATTGTGTAAAAATACCATGTCTTTTTTATCCATTCTTGGGTTGATAGGCATTTGGGTTGTCTCCAAGATTTAGCTATGACAAATTATGCTGCTATAAACACGGGTGCACATATTTCACTGTGGTATGATGTTTCTAATTCTTTTGGGAAAAATCCCAGGAGAGGAATAGCTGGGTCCAATGGGACCTTTAATCCTCGCTTTTTGAGGAATCTCCATACTGATTTTCACAGTGGTTGTACCAGTCTACACTCCCACCAACAGTGGAGAAGGGTCCCTTTTTTCCCACAGCCCCATTTGTTGTTGGTTGATTTCTTAATGATAGCTATTCTTTCTGGGGTGAGATGGGATCTCAGTGTTGTTTTAATTTGCATCTCTCAAATGACCACTGATGTTGAACATTTTCTCATATATTTGCCATTTGTATTTCTTCATCTGCAAAGTGTCTATCTATCTCAGATGCCCATTTCTGAATTGGATCTTTGAATTTGAGGGGTTTGATTTTTCTCAATGATTTATATTTCTAGATAAAAGTCCTTTGTCTGAGAGACAAATTTTTTTCCCACTGTGTGGGTTCTTTTCACTCTGTTGGTGATGGAGCATACTTTATAATGAACATAATAATTAGCATAGCATTGCTGACCAGGATGTACTTTCAAGGCCATAGGAAGTTGAGACCATAGCCCCACCGCAGGTGCCTGCAATGACTTCGATGGTGATGGCTTATGCTCTACTGCCATCTTGTGGAGAGCATACTACACACACATGCCTGGGAAGAACTAGTTTGAGCCAGTTAAGCCCAAATTTCTGAGGCTCTAAGACCAGCAAGAAAAAAATCTCAGTTTCCGTGACCATGTCACCTACTGCCACAACACCAGTTGAACTGCACTCCTCAAACCAGATTCACGTCAGGCAGAGCAAACAGCCAGCAAACTCACCCTGCAGACCCGCTGTTACATTCAGAACCTGTTGATCATTTCCCAACATCTGCTGACTTTCAAAAACCCCTTCAGTTCTCAAACATCTATGGTATCAATCAAGTGCCACTGTTCACACTATACAGGCTTCCACAGCCCTTCTTTACTTCTGTTATGTGCTCCAGGAAGAGCTGTAAACTCTCGGCTGTCCTTCCTTCTCTGCGTCTTATCATACATACATGTCTTACAGGACTGATAAGCTAGCTGGGTTTTTCCCTTTTAATTTTTTATTTTGAAGCAATTCTAAATTGATAGGAAGCTTTTTTTTAATATACAAAGAGTTCCTGTGATCTTCAAGTACTTTACACATGTTTGTATTCTATCACTTGCATACCAATAATATACTTAATTTAATCATTTCTATATTGTTAGACATTCAGTCTCCCCTTTCTTCTATGATGAATAAATATGTGGGAACAGGTTTGTGTAATTATTTCCTCAAAATTTCTTCATTACTTTAAGACTCTTGACACAAGCTGTATCGATGAAGTATATTTCAAAAAGGCATTGCCAACTTACACAAAGTGCCGGCACATTCACTCATTACACCTTTGCTAAAATACTAAATTATTAAACTTTGCCCAAAATCATACAGTTGGAAAATTTTGCCTCTTTTTAAAATTTATATTCTTTTATTTAGGAATCCATCTAACGAAAGAAGTCAAAGATCTCTTTAATGAAAACTACAATACTCTGAAAAAAGAGATCGAAGAAGATTTCAATAAATGGAAAAACATTCCTTGCTCATGGATAGGAAGAACCAA
>NW_004955405.1:38377972-38398090 GCF_000276665.1 Chinchilla lanigera
CTCTGTATTGTCTGTATTGTGCTTGTGATATGTTGTAAAATGTTGTATGTCTGTTAATGTTTCCCTCCTTTTATCTTTAAAATAAAAAAAATTTATATTCTTTTTGTAGCTAAAAAAGTTAGTTGGCCTGCTATATTTATCAAATAATATCCTATTTATCAAATAACAAGGAATTAGATCTGTGAATTGTTCTTTGCCCATGTATCTGTTAGAGTGTGAGGGTTTTCTTATTATTGTCATTAATGTAGTAACTTAAATATCACAGATATTGACCCTTGTTATATTTGTTGCAATGTCTTCCTAATTTTTGCCTTTAATGAAATGATGATATCTACAGTCTTCTTAATATTTCTTTTGCTTCACTTATTCTTGCAGATCTAGTCTCCGGAATCAGTGAAGTATTTTTGTATTGTTTCTGTCCCTTACAATTCTGTCACTTACAATTGGAGCATCTAAGAATTTGTTTCTGTTGTATTCGAATGTGAGCTACACGTGCTTCATTTTCCCTAAATATTTCCTCCTCCCAGGCTCTTAGAAACCAGCCCCTTGTGCTTGTCTCCCATTTTTTACCTTCTTGATCATAAACTATGAACCTATTTCAGGCTCTGTTGGTGCTGATTTCAATTCCATACATCTTAAACATCAGGGCACTCTAATGTGTTTCAGGTCTAGGTCACTAATTATTTCTTTATTACTCTTCCTTTTCAAAATTTTCTGTAGATATTCATGTCTGTGAATTCAGACACAGTCACAATAAAAGAATATACGCCTTAGCCTAGTTAGGGTGATGAGCTTCTCGTGTGAGATTTGTACTTTACTTTTTCATCTTCTCAACATAAAATTGAGTCCTGGTTGGTTATTGACAAAAAACTCTCTTCTGATGCACTGTGTTTTCCTAACTTAGAAGAGTTTATGGTTATTCCCTGTTGGATATAACTTTGGCCTTGCAGGTTGCTTGTTTGCATTTTGTTATGAGAAATTGCATTTACTTACCTTGTGTTTGTTAGGAGAAATAAGCTTCCTTCTTTCCTACTTTCCTTCCTTCCTTCTTCTCTTTTCTCCTTTCCTTCTTTCTCTTAGCTTTCATTAGCCAGACTATTCCACATCCTAACCAGCATTACTCATTTATTTTAAAATCTCCATATGAAGTACACACATATCAACAGAGCCAAAGACAAAAATCACATGATCATCTCAATAGATGTAGAAAGAGATTTTTATAAAGTCCAACACTCGTTCCTGATAAAATCCCTATAGAAAATGGCAATAGATGGTCTTTACCTCAATCTGGTAAAACCCATCTATGACAAACCAATAGCCAGCACCACACTAAATGGAAAAAAACTGAAAGTTTTCACTCTAAAGTCAAGAAGAAGAAAAGGATGTCCATTATCCCCATTCCTATTTAATATAGTTCTGGAAACATTAGCCAGAGCAATTAGTCAAGAGAGAGAAATAAAAGGAATAAGAATAGGAAAGAAAGAAGTGAAATTATCGTAATTCACAGATGACATGATACTCTAATAGAAGGTTCCAAAAACACCACCAAAAGACTTCTAGATTTAATAACCAAATTCAGTAGCATAACAGGATACAAAGTCAGCCCTCAAAAATCAATAGCATTCCTGTACACAAACAATAAACTCACTGAAAGAGAAATTAGGGAAACCACACCCTTCACAATACCATCCAAAAAATGAAATACTCAAGAATCAATCTAGCAAAAGAAGTAAAAGATCTATAAATTGAAAATTACAGTCCTCTGAAAAAAGAGATCAAAAAGTATTTTAGAAAATGAAAAGACATTCCTTGTTCATTGATAGGAAGAACCAACATGGTGAAAATGGCCATACTCCCAAAACTGTTATACAGATTCAATGCCATCCAACCAAAATATTACTAACATACCTCAGAGATCTAGAGAAAACATTCCTAAAATTCATCTGGAACCAAAAGAGACCTAGAATAGCAAAGGCAATCCTGAGCAACAAAGGCTAAGCAGGAGGCATCACAATCTCTGAATTGAAATTATATTACAAAGTTATTGTGATAAGATCAGCATGGCACTGGCAAAAAAAAACAGACCTGAGGGACAGTGGAACAGATTAGAAGACGCAGACACAATTAAAAACACACTCAGACACCTTATCTTTGACAAAGGGGCCAAACAGTTTTGCTGGAAGAAAGATAGCTTCTTTAATAAATGGTGCTGGAAAAACTGGCTTTCCACATGCTAAAGACTAAAACTAGATGTGCGTCTATCACCATGCACTAAACTAAAGTCAAAATGGATCAAGAATGTAAATATTAAAACAGAAACACTAAATCTACTGGAAGAGAACATTCATAGAAACCTTGAAGACATAGGAGTAAGCACAGAGGTCACAAACAAAAATCAAACTGCCAAGGAAATACTTGAAAGAATCAACAATTAGGATCTCATCTTATTAAAAAGTTTTAGTATATCAAAAGAACTAACAGAGTAAAAAGAAACCCCACAAATTGGGAAAAAAATTTAGCCAACTGTCCCTCAAAGGACTTCTACCTAGAATATATAAAGAATTTTAAAAATCAGACCCCCCCAAATTCAAAGACCCAATCAAAAAATGGACATCTGAGATGAATACACACTTCTCAGATGAAGAAATACAAATAGCAAATAAATATATGAAAAAATGTTCAACATCCTTGGTCGTCCAACAAATGCAAATTAAAACAACACTGAGATTCCACCTCATCCCAGAAAGAATGGCTATTATCAAGAAATCCACCAATAACAAATGCTGGTGGGGCTGTGAGGAGAAAGGAACCCTTCTCCACTGTTGGTGGGAGTGTAGACTGGGCCAATCACTGAGGAAATCAGTGTGGAGATTCCTCAAAAAACTTGGATTAGAGGTCCCATTTAATTCAGCTATTCCCTCTGTAGGCATTTTTCTAGAAGAATTAAAAACATCATATCACAGTGATAGATGTGCACCCTTGTTTATAGCAGTGCAATTTGCAATAGCTAAATCTTGGAGACAACCCAAATGCCCATCAACTGAGGAATGGATAAAAAAAAATGTGGTATTTTTATACAATGGAGTACTACCCAGCTATAAAGAAAGATAAACTCAGGGCTTTTATAGGTAAATGGATGCAACTAGAGACCATACTTGTAAGTGATATAAATTAGACTCACGTGTAAACATCATATTGTTTCCATAGTGTAAGAAACTGAAAGAGTAAATAAGCTCCAAAAGGTACAATAGACATTGTGAAAGGGGAAGAAACTGCTCAAAAAGGAAAGAACAACCAGGATGGGGGAAAGGAGAAAAGAAGGAATGAGAGCAAAGGGAGACAATATAATCAAAGTCTCTGAAGTGGTGCATTTGCCTGTAGCTATCATTGTACAGGAAATGGACGTATCCTGTTATGGTTTGTGTCTATATGTCCTCCTAAAGCTTAATGCTTTGCAGGTCAGGTATTTTGTCTCAACAATGAGAAAAGTAACTAAGACAGAATTTGGTACTAAGGAATTGAGGTCATTGCTGCGACTATACCTGGCCTGTGGTTCAGGATCCTTTAGAAATGACTTATAGGAAGAGTTTGGAAAGGTTTGGAGATGCTGTTTGGAGTAGACCTGAAACACCTTAGGCTGTTCTGTGTGGAAGATTCTGGTGAGAGCTTAGAAGAACAGAAGGCTGATAGAATTCCTGCTGGTAAAGACCAGGCTCCATAGGTTTCTGTTGGGAAGAAGTACTGCATTGGCTGCTGGACTCCAGATGATGTGTGTTATGGCTTGGCAGAAAGTTTGTCTCCATTTTGCTCTTGCCTAGAGACTTTGCCTGAGACTAAGAGTGGCAGACTAACTAATCTTGTAGAAGAAATTTCAATGCAGTTTCATGTCAAGGCAGTAACATGGCTCCTGTTGGGGGCTTTTAGCCAATATATGTTGAAAATCAAGAGCAAAGAGCCCAGCAGAATGACTTAAAACATACATTTGGTCAGGAAGGAAGTGCCAATAAAGTTGTGGACTGCAAAGGTAGAGCAAAGAAGGAGCAGGAGAGTAGAAAAGATGGCCTGAGGGCATCACAAGAACCAGCAAGTCTCCACCCTTTGCAGCCTCAAAACTGCAAAACTGAAAGACTTTGCTTTGAGAAGAAAGCTCCAGAGCACCAGATTCCAGAATGGCAGCAGCATAGAGAATTTGTTCCTCAGAATTGGATTCCGAGTGCTCAGAGATCCAGGTGTTCAACTCCTACAGCCAAGACAGAAGAAAGCCTGGCTACTACTCCAGCTGGCAGCAGACCTTGGCATCATCCACTTGGCACTGGTTTTAGGTGCATGCAGAATGGAAGAGTTGTGTGTTCAGGAAGGCTTCCACCAAGATTTCAGAAGGTCTGAGAGGTCAGGCATCATAAGTGCAAACTCAAAGAATCAAAAGCAGAAACTGAAACCTACTTTCCATACACCCATGTCCATAGCAGCATCATTCACAGGAGTAAAAAGTAGAAGCAACCCATGTGCTCATCAACAGATAGTGAATAAACAAAATATGGTCTATATGTAAATAGAGTGTAAATGGGTTTAAAAAGAAAAGAAAATATAATGCATGCTACAACACTGATTTCTAGTGAGTGAGAAAAGCCACACACACAGGGCACAAAAGGAAAAATACTGTGGTGCAGTGCCTAGAATTATTCAATTTTAGAGGAAGAGGGTGCCACAGCAGTTGCCAGAGGCCTGGGAAGTGGGAGTGGAGAGTACTTCTGGGGGCGCATAGTTTCAGTCTCAGGGATAAGAACATGGGGGAGGTGGACAGCAGTGACCACTGTACTGCCTTATACAAATGCTTTAGTGTCACTGAGCTGCACACTTACCAGTGGCTAGTAAATTTTACTTTAGGATATGTTGCCACAAGTTTAAAAAGAAGGGAAAGAAAATGAAGTGCCTCAGAACTTATATAAATTTCAGTTGTGTTTTTCTTTGGTTCATGGTCTTCCATGAAAGAGAGAGAATGAAAATGAAAAGAGAAAAGAATTTCCCCAAAAGTCGCAAAGAAACCACAGTAATGAAAAGTCACCACCAGAACAGAATGGAGATAAGGATTCCAAGGACATTAACAATTATGTGACTTGTCCAAGATTACACAGCTTTTCCATAGGAGGGCGGAGAATCCGTGGTAATTTGTGATTCTTTGAATCTTAGATTAGGACGCTGGCAAAGATCTCTTTCCACTGATCTCTCAGGTCTCCTTTAAGAATCTACAACAGCTCCATGTTTCCTTCTGTCTCCAGCAAAGGTTTTCACTCCAGCTGGGTGCCAGAGGGCAGGAAGTCCCAGGAAACGCAGGCACCACCTAAGCCACCACCTCACTGGAGGCTCCTTGTCTCAAGCACCAACCCTGGGTCTTGGGTTCTAGCAGAGAGTTGGGGGAGTGTCGATGTTCCAGTGAGATGGTGACATTGGGCAAGGGTCACTGGTTTGCGTGGATCGTGTTGCCTGCAGTATACCTTAAATGACTTAGGGTAGACAATATCAGATGTGTGTGTATTAGTTTTTACCTGCACGATGGGAGATTGGTTATAATTTATCTCCCTTCTGTCTGGAGCACACACGAAGATAAGTTGGGTACCATTTGAAAACTTCCAAGAATCCCACACCACTTCCCTATTTCATATGGTGAACTAATTAATCTGATATCAATGGGGTGGCTTTCCAACATACAAATTAATGGTGATCGTCATGAGTATTTCCTTCTGTACCAGAACGTTCCCATGACCATATGAAAATGCTGTTGTTTTTCTTATCTTTTTGAAAACCTTGATTCACTCCTGACCCTCACCCTCCCCAGCTATTGCCTTATTTTCTTTGCTCTTCTTTAGCTGCAGAACTCCACGAAAAAGAGGTCTACTCTGTCTCCAGTGTCCTTCCTCCGACTCTTTCTTAAATAAATCCACTCCCTTCAGACCTCCTTCCCCACCTCCCTACCAAAATTGTTCCTGTCAAGTTCTCCAGAAGCCTCCACACTGCTGGATGCCAAGATGTGGAGCCATTCTTCATTTTGCTTCATTTCTTGTAACTGGTCAATGCCCGTGAGTATAGACCATATCGCTCTTGCCACCTTGATCCAGTTCCCTTCCGTCTATTACTAACAAGTGTCCCAGGGCTCAGGCTCCTCTCCCCCTCCTCTAGTTCTTTTGGGGAATTGTCCTGTCCCAAGGCTTTCAGTAGGACCCATGGTTTTCAAATGTGCAGCCCACGCCTCTCAGTTCTCCAGACCCATTTCTTCAACTCATTCTTGCCATCTCCATTTGAACATGGAGTACACATCTCAGACTTACCACCTTGAACCTGGATTCCTCAACATCCTTTGCAAACCTTGCCTGACTCTCACCTTCCTGTCTCAGGGGATGGGCACTTCATTCTCTGAGTTACTGGGCCAGAAGTCATGGACTCACCCTTAACTCTTCTCATTCCTTACAGAGCTAACGTCCAAAATATCAACAGATGATGGACCTCCTTGTAAAATGTATCAGGAACCTGACTCTTCCCCTCCACCCCCTGCCTGCCGCAGTGCCGCCACCGTCATTTCTCCTGGTTGGGTGCAGTAGCCTTCAGGAGTGCTTCTCCTCCACTGTCTGCTCTCAACGTAGCAACTAGGATTCTAGCTTCGTAATAATAGCCAGATCATGTCCTTTTTCTACTCAGAGCTCTATAATGTTTCACAGAAGCCCCACCTTCTTTTACCACTTCTGCCTCAGGGGTCTTCCTCTTCCTGTTTCCTCTACCCAGAATGCTCTCTGCTGGGGATCCAATCAGTGAGCTCCTACATTTCTTTTAAGTCTTTCTCATATTTTCCCTTTCCATGAGAATCACCTTGACTACGCTGCTTAAAAGTACATTTCCTCACTCTCCAAAACCCTCTTACCTGGCCCTGCTGTCCCTCTTGAAATTTTTAATAATTTTTAACACAAGCCCCTGTGTTTTCATTGTGTAATAAGTTGTCATCCTATTTAGAGATCTCCACTTATCTCAGATTTCTGACTTATAAAGCAA
This sequence comes from Chinchilla lanigera, assembly GCF_000276665.1. Taxonomy (NCBI): domain Eukaryota; kingdom Metazoa; phylum Chordata; class Mammalia; order Rodentia; family Chinchillidae; genus Chinchilla; species Chinchilla lanigera. The sequence goes on from NW_004955405.1 coordinate 38,385,014, forward strand.
ATATAATAATAGTATGTTCCACCTGAGAATGTTGAGAGGATTAAATGGTTTAAGGTATGTAAAGTACAGAGCACATAACGAATTGTAAATCCATTCACAACCACATATGGATTGCCTACCATGTATCAGGCACTGTTCCAGGAGCACCTGTGGGGAGTTGCTCTCATGGACTTGAGATCTCAGTGGGGAAAGACACACAGTAACAAACAAGGTATTACCAAGTGGGATAAGTACCATTTGGGGGCTGGAGATGGATAATTGCAATGGAGTGGCTTAGTGACCACATGAACTTGGGCAGTCAGGGGTGGCTTTTCTGTGAGATGACATTTAAATGAGAACTGATGACAAAGGAGAAACAGTTGGGGAAAAAATCAGCTGGAAGAACGTTCCAGGCAGAGCAGACCTTCAATGCAGAAGAAACAGCTGCTGACAATGCCAAACATGGGAATTAACTTTGGGGTGTTGGAGACATAGGCAGAAAGGAGGGTTGATTTAACACAGTAAATTCTAGACTCCTTCAGGATGAGATCAGAGTTCAGATCAGGTAGGACCCAAGACCACAGCAAGGAAGTGGTGCTTGATGCCAAGCCACTGAAGGGTGCTAAGCTGAGAGCACTTAGTCTTGTTTCTGCCTGTAGAAGAGGACTCTGAGTGCTGTTTGCAGACTGAATTGTAGGGGACAAGAGTGCTTGAGGGAAGGAGATGAAATAGGATTCCTACTGCTGGGGTGTCAGCAAGAGGTTGTGGTGGCTAAACCAGAGGGAAAGTGATGCAACTGGGGAGAAAAGAGTGGATTCGTGAGGATTCTACCAATTCAAAGCAGTAAGAATTGCTGGCTTCGCTGGTGAGGAGAAGACAGAAAAATCACTCTTGAGCAACTCGGTGGATAAAGTCCACTATTGTGTTAGTACCAAATAATTAATCCCTGCCCACTGGGAAGTTGCATCCTAACCCGACAGTGTCCTGAGACGCTGAGCCCCGATGTGTCCTTCACTGACTGAATGAAGGGGACGAGGGAGGATGCAGAAGGAAATCAAGGGAGGAGCTGAGAAAAACTTTGCCTACTCTACAATTTTGCCTCAAACAGGACCTGCTGACTGGTTTCCACCAGAAAAAAACATAAATAAATAAATAAATTTTAAAAAAAGAGAAAGTTTGCTGTGTGGAAAGATTTAAACTAACAGAGGAAAAGGAAGTGGTCAGCAGGGCAGAGATACAAGTGTTTGGCCACATCCCCGCTTGGAAATCTGCCTCCTCAGAGAGCCAGGGTCCAGTGTGTGCAGGAAACCCAGCTGCTTTGTCGGTTCCTAAGGGTGATGGGTGCGTTTATCTCCCCAGCAAAGCACAGTGCAGAGGAGCTGGGCAGGGGGCAGGGGTGGTGGGCACCAGGGACATTTGCCCATCGGCTTCCTCCGCCTTCTTTTCAGGAGGGGAAGCTTTACAGAGAGCCAGGGCCTTGATCCCACGGTTCAGCCCACCCAGAGCCACCACGGTTTCAGCCCAAACTGGCGATCTCTTGAGCCTTGGTATCCGATGCCCACAATAATCCCCCTCCTAAAAAGCTTAGCCCCTGAGAAATGGCAATGGGCTGGAAGAGTTCTCCTCTTACCAAGATGAGGAGTTTAGGGTACTTTGTAATCGCAGGCGGGCTAAACACAGCTGTGTTAGGGAAGCGCCAGGATGTTGCTGGTTTTAATCCACTTGTGATCCTAAAGAGTGACTGTTTCGTGTGGTTCCGCCTCATACCTGCTTCTACAGGCTGATGGGACACTTTGGACAAAATCTCACCATGGCAACAATAGCTTATATATATATATACCCACTGCCCTCTTTGCCCTGACATCCTAGGATGTTTCTGTTTCCTTTAAAGAAGCAATGTTGAGATAGTAAAGCAATTTCAGGTTCCTTGAAAGGGAAAAATGACTATTGCATACTCTAGGATATATATATATATCTCCAGCACTCAAAGCCAACCATCAGTATGTTCAGGCTTAGAGAATTTTGCAGAGAAAGGTCTCCTTAGAATGAGAGAGTGAAAAGAATATTTTACAAGCCCTTAATGGTGGAGCAGCAGAGTGAAGAAGATGTCATCCATTCCCTTATTTTCTGGTAGAGGCTGAGGGACCTGCTGGAAGCCAAAGTCAGTAGTTCGGGCGGAACTGGAGCAAGATCCTTGTATGTGCTAAACTGACTGTCCTTTGTGAACACACACAGACCAGATGCGGAAAGGTAAGAGGGGCCCTTGAGGACAAAAAGCATTTCATTTATAGGAAGTAGAAAAATGTGGAACACAACTCGTGAGGGGTGACTTCCCAGACGTTGTTATAATAACCAACAGAGTAAGAGGGGGGAAAACTCAGCGTTTAGAGGAGGCCACTATGACAGAGCTAAGGCGCATCAGGAACAGAAAGACTTGATTTTTGTAAGCAGCTCAGGGAATTAAAGAGAAAAATAAGTGCGTGTTTTAACAAAGGCCTTCAAAATTATTTCCATGTGTATATTTATTGTGTATAACAAGACCATTTGATTTAGATATCCAACGTGTAATGATCAAATCAGAGTAATTAGCATTTCTATCTCTTCGAGCATTTTTTTAAAGTTTTGATTAACATGTAAGACTGTAGGTGTCCAGTGTACCACAAGGCATACAACGTGCCGTGTCAATAGTTATGCAATGCACACCAATCAAATCAAGGTAACCAGCATTTCCACGTCCTTATTATTACTTTAGGTTTGGAGCCCTCGAGCCCCTCTCCCCTCATCCTTGACAGAATAATCAATAAATGCGCTGGGAGGATGGCGGTATTCTGCCTGAACTTTCCAATCTGTTTGTCTCAGCAACTGGGAAGCTTTCAGTTCAGCAAGTTGTTTTCAGTCAAGTGCAGTGAGTGCTGAGTACGCACAAGCCCCCTTCCGGGTATCTGCAATATATCAGGTACTAGACAGACGAAGATCCCCACCCTTAGTGAGCGTATATTCTGATTAGGGGTGCAGACAAAGAACAATAAACATAGGAAGCAAGTCAAAGTTGCAGAGAAAACGGAAGCAGGAGTTTTCGGGGGAGGAGGGTGCATGTTGAGGACTTGCGACAGAATAGCCCCTTTTGTAACAGAAAGTCTTATGAGAAGGTGGATTTGGACAAGGGCTTGAAGGAAACAGAATTCATCACAGGGATGCGTGGGAGAGCCTTCCACACCCCAGCAGGCGAGGGGGGGCCTGACAGTGTGATCAGCAGAGCTGGGGTGCCCATCCCAGGTCAAAGGTGTGGCTCTATCCTGCAGCATGATTTCAAAGCCACATGTGAGCCACTGGCCATGCTCCACTGGTCAGGGATGATGGGACCAGCAGACCGTGTACTGGGCCACTGGGACTTAGCACCCCAGGATCTTCAGTTCTGGTCCCAGGACATCCGTGGTGGTGGGAATCCCGATCACAGCTTTTGGGTTTGTTTTTCAGGACTTCTGAGGCCATGGCCACACCTAAGTGTAACAACAGACAGCACCCAGTTCGGGTCAGCGTGCTCATGGGGGAGTCAGAAGAACCTCACTCTCCACTCACCAGAGAGGGGCCAGTGTGAATGTAGCAGGCAGAGCATGTGACTAGACTGAGGTTACCAGGCACCTTGTACTAGTTCAGCCTCACACCACCTTGTTGACCCCGAGTGAAATCACTCAATTCTTTTATGAATTATGCCTCAAACTTCATGTCAGCCTAATCAAGACAACACTTGTTGCCCGTTCTATGCCACAAATTAGGAGTCACATTTAAGTGCGATCATAGACATAAAAGTATGCCAGAAGTTATAATGCACAAGGCGATACAGCTATGTCCTCAGAACCAGCGCAGCATCCAGCATTCTGTATTTGTTGTACAAATAAATGCATAAGAAAATTTTGCAGTGCATAAACAATGGAGAAAAGAATCTTCCTGTTAGTTATGACCTGCACAATAAAAGCAAAGTGTATAGGACAGCTACCTACATAAATCAGGCCAAATAAAATGTTATTTAGATATTTTACTTGAAGATTTTTTAAACAGAGGTTATTTCAAAACACAGTGAAAAACTATGGACTAATCGTAGTTTATTATGTCTTTTGATCTAGAAAAAAATACAACATATTCTTACCCAAAACAGGGAGAGAAAAGGGCAATGAAAAAAAAATGCATTACTCAGAAGATCAGCACAAGAAAGAGATAAGAAAGCTCTGAGTTAATAATTTCTCTATTTGGAATATAGCCCGCCGTTGGATTGTTTTAAGGTTACTGTCAAGTGGGAAGGAGAGAAGAAAAGTATTTTGTACTCGGGCCAAGAAGTTCCAGGTACCAAGAATCCAGCCCAAGAGTAAATAGAAAGTCCAGCTGAATCTGACGCTGAGCTATCTGTTTAATGAAACTGGATTCCACCATAAATGCCTACTCAGCCAGAAACCTTTGTGCTGAGGCAGAAAACTCCATCTCTCCTACCGGGAGAGCATCTTTCCTGCTACCTGAAATCATGAAGTAAGACTTTGAAAGCTCTTTGTTAGTTGCTTGCTCCACCTTGGCCAGAATCTAAATTTTACTAGGGAATAGAGCTGTGGACAGTCCAGGTAGGGAAGAGACAAACTTCCAACTCATCCCCAATGGTCTCTCCTGCTGAGCGTTGCAGCAACTTCCTCTTGTTCCCTTTATGAAACTGGCCCTTCCCAAAGCACCGATTTCTCTTGAAAAAAAATTCTGGGAACCACTACGTCCGTTGGAACGATGTGAGGCAAGTTTTACAATTTTCTAGATAGAAGTTCAAGAAACATTAATACCTAGCTGCTGTTCTGAGATATTTTCCTTCTTCCACTTAACAAAAGCTTCCAAAAGAATGAAAATCTACATGTACAACAGGCAATTAACCTCAGATTCCCAATTTCTGCCTTGACTTTATTTTATTTGTTTTTCATACAGAGCAAAAGGTGCTATTGGTCCCCCTGTGGACATTTAGGCTGGTCATACTTCAAGGTAAACTCAGAGCCTGAGGGTCATTGCATGAGGTCTGCAGGAGATTGTTCAAGGCACACAGAAAGCAAGCAAACCATGTGGACACCTCAGCATCTAATGCTAAGTCCACAAGGCCTAGACTCAGTTCACACCACTGCTCAAAAGCACCAGGACCCCAGGTAAGTTAGTCCTTCTCTCTGCCTCAGTCTGCTCACCTGAAAAATGGGAACTATAATAATACTTACACATCAGGCTTATGATGAATATCTAATAAGTTACAATCAATACTTTAAATTTAAATAAATAACTTATGGAAACTTGAATGAAGCATATCTGTACAATTCAATGAGCTGAATGACTTTGCAATTCGAAGAGTGCCTGGCACAGGGTGAAATCTGCTCAATGACGATGGTGGGAGGAAAGTGATGATCCCAGTCTTGGATCCTCCAAGCACACGCAGGACATTTTCTTACCCAGAGGGACTCAAGACTCAGGAACAAGCACCCATAGAGCAAGGGCAATGAACTGCAGCATGGGCGGTTCAGCACGGACACAGGAGCCTGGGCGCTGTGGCAGGAGGTGCCCTGGATACCCGCTACTCCCTTCTTTTCCTTTCAGATTCCACTCGGGAAACCCCTCCGGCCACCCAGGAGGAAGCCAAGCTCCCTTTCACTGCCGCCACTGAGGACCGCGCACGGGGACAGAGGAGGTGGCACTGATGGTGGGATGCCAGGAGAGCAAGGGCCCAGAAGACCGGCGGAAGCAGAGCGCCCTCCTCAGCAGTAACACTGAGGCCCAGGGCTCAGCAGGGGAGGGGCCGGCCCCTGGGAAACCCTGCGGGTTGCAGACCTAGGTCTCCAATGTTTGAATGGACAGACGCAGCGGTGACAGCCATCCGCCAATGGGAATATGAACCGCAGGAAGGAAAGCGGCCTCAGGTCCACCAGGGACACAGACTGCACAACCGCGGCAGGGGAAATCGAGACCCACCTCAGAGCCGCAGCTGCAGGGTAGTGGGGATTTGTGTCACTGTTGTCCCCTACATTTTCTTTTTTTTTTTTTTTTTTTTTTTTGGTTTTTCTCCGGTACCGGGAACCGAACTCACGATCTTGCGTTGCCAGGCAGGCGCTTTTGCCGCTGAGCTAAATCCCCAGCCCTCCCCTACATTTTCGTATGGTGTAATAATCGTGGTGGAGAGGGACGGCACCCTGAGGAGCTGGATGTCATCCTAAGCACTCTGCTTGTCGACTGCAGGCGCAGGTGGGGACAGAGGTGTTGGGGGTTGAAATAACTTGAAGAACCTCTGTTCAGCGCAACCAAAAGAGCCCCGCAGAAAGGATATTAATTAGCACAGCCACTCAGACAATTTCTGATCAATGCCATGTGAGCTCTATTTTTAATGTATGTAATTCCTGCATGCTTGAATCTGGTACTCAGAATGACTGATCTGAAAGCAACAACATGCAGTATAAGAACCATCGTTGAACGCCTACCATCTTGTGTGGTGAAGCTCTGCATCATTTCTAATTTTTTTTTATTATTATTATTACCTGTTACCATCTTTGATTGTTTGATCAATCTTACATTCTTATGTCTGGTGGACTGAGCAACTTCATTGATGACAACAATATGTAATGTAGCAACCACTGTTAGTTCCTATCTTTTTATTTTGAGGACATGTATCGTTTTTTGTTGTTTTTGTGTTGTTTTGCTTTTGTCTTCATTGTTGTTTTGTTAGTTTTTTAATTTTTAAAATGAATAAAGTCTATTAAAAATTAAATAGCCTACCTGCTATAGTGTGAGGCCATTTGTCCCTAAAGGAGGCCATCAGAATACTAGGTCTGAATCTGTAAAACAAAAATGATCCCTGGTTTCCAAGTTTGGAAGTACTGTCTTAAATAAAACTGAGCTGTTTTGGTCTTGTTTTGGTATGTGGCTTCTACTGCAGGACTCCTCAGAATCTTGGCCAATCCAGAGGAAAGGGTTAGGGCGTCACCTGGGGAGAGGGTCCCTCTTGCTCACCCACTGCAGCTTCTCCCAGAACTGAAGAGCTTCTGCTGAACACTATTTAGGAAACGCCAGTGTGGGTTCATTTTCTGAAGATTTACATCCTTCAGAAAGGAAAGACTTAGAAAGAAGTTCCCAGCTCCTTTCCTTGTGGTGTTGGTTGAGGTGGCATAGCTGCTGAGCCAGAAGAGCTCACAAATCTCATCCGTGCACACAACAGTGCTTACTGTCTCCTTGAGCGGCAGAGAGGCCGAGCGCAGGTGAAATCACATGGGGAACGTGAGGACTCCTTCCGGGGCCTCACACCGGAGAGCTCTGATGTGACTGTTTTGGAGTACAGCAAAGGGCTACAGGGTTTACTTTAAGGTTTCCCTGAATTCTAATGCACAGCCAAGGTTGAGACTCACTGAGCTCAGGGATCATGAAGCATCTTCCCATTTAGACCCCTGGCTAGCCTCTGACAGGCCTGTGTCTGAAAGTTTCTTAGGTTGCTAGGCAATGCAATGCAATGTAATGTTTCAGAGCGTGAGCAGGAGAGGTGAAGAGGCTTTGTAGAGAAAGAGGATCACGTAACTAAAGCTAGTATCCCTTGAGCTGCACGCGTGTCCCCAAGGAACTCACCTCCTCCCATGACCTCCTGGCCTGTTTGTTGATAAGCCCAGACTTTATCCTGCCCAGTGCTGTCTCGGCACCAATCCATCCTGATTCCCAGTGTGGACTGGGACAGCACCTGTCATTTAGTTATTAATGAAATAGTAACTGGTTTTGGCACTAGAGGGTGGTGGTGAACAGCTCTGGAACCATAGTTCAAATACTGGATTCTTTACCTCCACCTGGTCATTACTGGGTGCTCAGGATAAGTTGTCTAATCTCTCTGCCTCGGTCTAGCCATCTGTTAAGTGGGAAGAATAATCCCCCATATTTCACCAAGTGTCGTGAGGATTAAACAAGCAACTCCACAGAGAGTTCTAGAGCAATGGCTGGCATGTGGAAGTTTTCAGAAAGCACTTGCTCTTATTACTGTTTGTCTTCTTTTGAGGAACAGGTGTGCTCCAGGCTTTAAGGGCTACAGAGTAGATAAAAGCCATGCTCCTGCTCACTGGGCTCTCACAGCCGGGTCTGGGAGACAGACACACAGACAGATGAATGGTGACTCATGTGACCAGACTTCCATGGTGTTGTGTGCAAAAGTCTGGGAGGGTCTTGAAGAGAGTGAAGGAACAAGACAAGAAGTCTTCCTGAAAGAGGTAGCATCAATCTGGGCCTGGAAGGGCAAGATCACACCTCCAGGCTCGGTCACATGCCGCTGAAGTGACCCAGATAGGAAGATGGGAGCCGTCGAGAATGCAAGTGTCAGCATCTCCAAGGAGTGTGGACACCACACAGGGCGAAGCCACCAAGACAGGGAGCTGGGCTTCCACAGCGCTCCCGGACACTGCCCAGAGGGCCTTGGCATTAGGCAGCTGGCAGGTGCTCCGTGGGGCGGCTGTGGAGAGGGCCAAGGGGCTGTGGGACCAGCCGAGGGCAGGCTCGGAGCAGGTGGGGAGCAGAGGGGGAGGAGCTCTACCAGGAGTCCACAAGGCACAAACTTCCTGTGGCCTTCAGGAAATCCTGTCATCCAGCCAGGATGTATATACCACTCTGACCGATAGGAGCAAGACCTTGGACTTGCCGTTTTTCCTGTCTTGGCCAGGTCCCGTAGCACTTCTGGCTGCCCAACCCAGGAGAAGGAAAAGATTTTAAAGTAAGCACTGAAATGAGAAAGATTTCGCTGGGCGGTCAACAAACGACATTAGGCTAGACACAGGGCTCTGACAGGTGCCGGCACGGACAGGGGCAAGTGTGTCCTCAGCATGCTGCAGTGCCTCGTGTTCATGTTCCTTGGGTTGGTTTTACAAAAGTCCTGCTCCCTGACTGAAGCCACAGAACAGGTAAGATGAAACTTTTGCACTTTTTATTTGTGAATTTGCATGATGTTCAAAGGCAGTTTGTTTTCCCACACTGGCGTGGGTGAAGGGTCCATCCAGACTTCAAGAACTATGAGAAAACTTGTAGGGATGAAACCCCCAGGAGATAGCTCAGTGGCACAGCGCCTGCTGTCAAGCACAAGGTCCAGAGTTCACTTCCTGGTACCGAAAAAAGAAGAAGAAGAATAGAATAGAACCCTAAAAGGGATGCACCATGGTTTTAGTCCTGTAGTCACCCCTGCTGTGGGAACCTCTGATTCTAGCGCTAACGCTCCTCCTCCTGGCCTTTTGGATTTATGCATTCTGAGGTTTTGTTTATTTTAATCATTGCACCACAGCAAATTCCTGCCATGCCTCATTCGCAAGTGCAGAAAATAAATACAGCTGTGAAGAAATGTTCTGGGGAATTCTGGGGCCATGATATCTTGATAAGGAGCGAAACTATCAGAAATCTTTACAGAGTCCACCGGGGTGGGTACTCCCCCATCCTTCTGGCCTTCCTCAGAGCCGAGCGACTTCACTGGTTGCCTCTGCTCGGTACCTCAGCACCCAGGACTCTGGGGCTGGTCACACAGCTCCCTCACAGCGAGCGGCGCATCAGGAGAGCCACTCTGGGTGCCTGATTTAAAATGTGTTTGCAATGTCTGATTTCAGATCTAAGAATAAATCTGACACACGGACCAGGCAAATTTTTACCAACCAGAGGCCTCCAGGGGCCTGTCTCTTGATAAGGCTTTTCATAAAAGCTTGGAAACTGGTATTACACTCCAGCGGGGGCGTTAGACAAGAGTGCATTTGAATGGTGCCCTTTGTGTGCCTGCTGAGTGGATATTTCAGATGCTCCACAAGTTGGTAGCTGGACCCTAAGAAAGTAACTTTGCCCCTCTTGATTTTGTTTTCTCACCTGAACTGGCTCCACACACAGTGTAACCAGAGTCACCAGCATCTCTGTCACTGAGTGTTGGCTGTCGTGCGGAAATCCAGCCTTAGCTGAAGCTGAGTTTGCTTTTCAGAGGGGATGCAATTATAAATACTGAATGACAGGCCCATGAGCCATTCTGCTCAAAAAGGCAATTTGAAAAACAAGGGATTTCTTCAAGAGAGAGTAGCAAATCCAGCCTCCTAAGAAAAGAATGTCTGGGGTCGGGGCTGGGAATTTAACTCAGTGGCACAGGGCCTGCCTGGCAAGCTCAAGGTTGTGAGTTCGATTCCCAGTACCGGAAAAAAAACAAACGAACAAAAAAAATGTCAAGTAATGTCACCTTATACACCTATCCAAGAAAAAGCCTGCTTTTAAAAAAAATAGTAGCTGGGCATTTTGGTGCATGCTTGTCATTCCAGCACTCAGGAGGCTGAAGCAGGAGGATCATTACAAGTTTGAGGCCAGGCTGGGCTACATAAAGAGTTTAAGGCTACACAGTGAACTACATAGTGAGACCCTGTCTCACAAAACCAAAAAAAAAAAATCTATAGAGGTGTCCTTAGAGCTAAAGGAGATTAATTTACATGGATCTAAATGTTTCTTTTATCTGCAAAGAATATCCCGGAGGCATTTGAGTTCGTAATGATCCCCATATGAAAGCTTCTGGTAAAAAACAGAAGTACAGTTTTCCATGTGCTGCTTGGGTGCAGGGCTACCTAGGGACCAGAAGGCTGGTAACTCATGGTGTGTCCTTGCATGGGTCCCTGCAGCAGGCCTGCCTCAGTTTCCCCTAAAATGAGGATGCTGGTGCCTGCCTTAATTATCTCTGGAGCACAAAGCTCACATAAAATAATGCCGCTGGGAGGGTGCGTGTCCTGTAGGGTAAGATTTCTACACCACCCCTGTCCTGCAGGGTAAGATTTCTTCTTGGACAGATTTCACACATTCCAGGAGACTAGGGATGACATTTCTCCACACCTCACCCATGCTGGGCCTGCAGGCTGAGCCTGTGGGAACCGCAGCAGCAGGAGACGCGGCCCCCTCTTGCAAGATGTTTTTAAACAGCAGTTACTGCGCTGCCTTGTGTTGCTAAATATCTGTTTCTTGTGGGGCTGCGTGATGTCCCCACATTATGCATTTAATCAACAAGCAGGCACTGGTGTCACTGTACATCACACACGGTGCTGGGGATGCCGGCTAAGCACTAAGCACTGGAAAGTGCGGAAAAGGAGCCCCGCCCTCCGGGATCCTCCTGTCTAGCTGGACTGTCATCTAGGGCTGCAGCTATTTCTGTAAGGGGCGGGAATGGTACACAGTCCTTAGCACTCTGAGGGACCCAGGCCAGCGTGCGTGTCGGATCCGTGCTGAAACACTACCTTAAGGCCTTTTGACCTTGAGTCACCTGCTTTCAAATGTTCCTGCTGGAAATACATATTGTGAGCTCTCTCTCAGTTTCCTCATTTGGATAAGTCAGTAGTGCCACTGTGTCACCTTGTGGGACACCGGGCTCTAGACCATGGATGGCAAACCGGTGTCTCTTCCCTCACCCACAGCCTGACAGACACTGCTGGTTTTTTTTGGTTTTTTTTGTTTTTTTTTTTTTTGGTTTTTCTCCGGTACCGGGAACCGAACTCACGACCTTGCGCTTGCCAGGCAGGCGCTTTTTGCCGCTGAGCTAAATCCCCAGCCCCCAGACACTGCTGTGGATGCCAACGCTACCACTTCCAGATGAGACTGGCGGCAGCATGCCGGTCGCTACCAGAACGCCCCTTGCCACCCACCCAGGACATCACCAAGCCCAAGCCAGTGGGGAGGGTTAGCCCGGCCAAACGTTTCACCCTGCTCTGCTGACGGGGTTTGGTGTTCTTGGTTGTGTCTGCACAGGGAAAGCGATGTGATAAGAAGTCTGTCCTCACAATTATGACCAAGTGTGAACCCTGCTGGCTTCATTCTAAAACCACGTGCCCGGATGGTTACAAGAAGATCATCAATGGCTCTGTGGGAATTCGAGATTGCAGGTACTCATCATATGAAAATAAATCTCAGAACAGGAAGGGGATGGAACACAGCAGTGAGCACTAGGAGGTGTATCTCCCAAGGAATGTCTGTCTCAAAAACTGCAGAACATGTCCACGATTTTCCTCTTGCTCTAAGACTCCACTGAGTCCAAAATGGCATCTCACAGCTTACAGCCCTGAGTCCAAAGCGTTTATCATGATCAGTTCACGTTTCAGAACAACAGACTGCATTACATTGCACTGCACACAGACACCCGCCTGTCCTCTTGCCCTTCTTTATTTTGAGAATTTGGGCTTTGTTCTGTTTGAAAAAAGTTCAATCTGAACATGTTAAAGCTGCAGGTCTACCAGTTATCTTGCTAATAAGCTGAGGACTGGTACTAATCAGAACTCAGAGAAAGGGGACAAGCACATTTCAGCCTGGTTAAAGTTTTTGTGAGTGTTTTTATTGCGTTCTTGAAGACCTCTCAAGATTCGAAGTTCTCATAATTCAGGACCAGTCCTAACAAAGGTTGACAAGCAGCGCTGTTTACTGGACATGGAGTGCGGCCCTAAGGCTCAAGTGCAAGTGTAAATTTTTATGTATTTAGTTTCCCTACCTTAGAAAGTAAACATTATCCAACAAGTTCATTTTTCTACAGAGAAAAAACAATACAGAATTTTAAAACAAGATAAGAAATTAACAATTGTTATTACAGTGTATATTGTTATCTTCAAACTAGTTGCTCAGATTATAAGATACAGGCATGCAAAACGGATCAAACAATATAAGCACTAACTGTTCCTTTCAATGAACTAATAGAAATTAGTAGTACAGTTCTCTTAGCTATCTTGCATATGTATGTGTGTATATAAATGTATTTTATTCAGGAATGAATAATTAGTATTTTTGTGTGAAATCAAACCATAACACAGTTATATAATGCTACTTTAAATTTTTAACAGGACCACACTATATTCTAAAACCAAAATCATCATTTTTAATAGAAGTTTCCCAATACTAGCTAGCCTAGAGTTAGCAAGTATATGAAGACAAAAATTCAAGGTTAAAATTATGTGGCTACTTTACTGAGAACATTTTCCTACTGGCTACTCTTTTGTTCAGGGCTGGGGTATTTAACAAAATACATTATATCCTACCTATCCTCTCTCTCTCTCTCTCTCTCTCTCTCTCTCTCTCTCTCTCTCTCTCTTT
>NW_004955405.1:38398190-38465918 GCF_000276665.1 Chinchilla lanigera
TTTTTGAGACAGGGTCTTCCTATGCAGTTCAGGCTGGCCTTGAGCTCACTTTGTAGCCCAGGCTGGTCTCGAGTGTGCAAGCATCCTCTTGCCTCAGCCTCCCGAGTACTGGGATTACAGTCGTATGCCACCACACCCTGCTATCCTACCTATTCTCAACATGCATGCACAATAAAATTTTGCATTAATCCTCTGTTTTAGAATTGAAGACTTTTGTCTGTCACTAATTTATGCTACAAATTGAAGACTGGTTCTTCAGTTTTGTTTTATGGTTTTGAGTTTCTTGTTCCTCCTTCTGATCCTCCTTCTCTTCCTCCTCCTCCTTCTCCTCCTTTTCCTCCTTCCCCCTTCCTCCTCCCCTCCCCTTCTCCTTGTTTCTCTTCTTTTTTTCAGTTCTAGGGGTTGAACCCAGAGCATTTACACTGAGTTACAGTCCCAAATCTTTTTTATTTTTTATTTTGAGACAAGGTCTGGCCAAGGCGCCCAAGTTCAAGTCTAACTAGAGGTCCTCCTGCCTTAGCTTTCTGAGGTGCTGTTATTACAGGCACGTGCCCCCACACCTAGCTACATTTGGAGGTTTTCTTAAAATGACTTTATTGAGGTATGACTGACACACAAATCTCTACATACTCAATGTATACAACCTGGTCAGTTTGGGGATAATTATATACCCATGAAACTGTCATCACAATGATATCCATCCTCTCCAAAGGTTTTCCCCACCCTTTTTTGTAATAAGAACACTTGATCATAAGATCTACCCCCTTAGCAAATTTTTAAGCACACATTTTCTAGTCAACACTATGGTTAACTATAGGCACTCTTACGTACGGCAGATCCTTAGGACCTACTCATCTTACATAGCCAATATGACCAAGAGCTTTGGACCCTTTGACCAACACCTCATTTCCCCATCCTTCCATCCCATAGTAACCCCCATTATATTATGTGCTTCTATAAGTCTGACTATTTTATATTTCTGCTATAAGTGAGGTTATATAGTATTTCTTCTTCTGTGCCTGCCCAATTTCACTTAGTATCATATCATCTAAGTCACTCATGTTGCTTATAAATTGCAAGATCTCCTGGCTAATATGCAGATTCTATATCTCCACATTTTCTTTCCATTCATCCATCAGCAGAAGCTTGGGTTACATCCATGTCTTGGCTATCATGTGTCATGTTACAACGGACATGGGATATACACATTTCTCTTTAAGGTCCTCATTTTAACTCCTTGGGATACATTCCCAGAAATAGGATGGATGGATCGTATGCTAGTTCTGTTTTTAATATTTTGAAGAACTTCGTCCTGTTTTTTTCACAGTGGCTGCACCAATTTACATTTCCACCCAGTATATGAAGGCTCCTCTTCCTCTGCATCCTAATCAACACTTGTTGTCTTCAGGGCTTTTGACAGTAGCCATCCTATCAGGTGTGAGATCTGTCTCCTTCTGGTTTTGATTTCTCTTTCTCTGATAACTTGTGATGCTGGGCAATTTTCATACAGCTGGTGGCATCTTGCACGTCTGCTCAGATTAGTTCTTGGGAAGATATTCATTTGTGCCCTTTGGTTCTTCCTTTGCCCACTTCTGTGAAGAAATGTCCCTGATCACATTCTCAATCATACTGAGAAAACTGTCACCTCCACCGCCGCTTGACTGCCCATAAACCAAGCAGTTCTGCTGTTAACCAGCTACTTTTCAAGGACTGGTTTAGGAGACAACCCTGAGCACACCCTCACACTACTCTTGACAACAGCCCAGTTGAAAGGAAATGACAGTAAGGGACCATCTGTAGAAACACTGAAATCTGGAATAAGTCAGACCAGCAGATCCCTGTAAATAGAGGCTGGCGTTTTACCTCCATAGACTCGCTCTTCTAGAGCTGTACGTCAAGGAGTACTGTAAACTGTTCAGAGGAACCCAGCGTCACATCTCCTACAAGGACACAGTGGTAGGTGCTGCACACCACAGTACACCGTCTCTGCCACAGACACCTCTACACCTGGGGTATCTGTAATAAATATACAGTAGTGATTTGCTTTATTAGGCCCACAGCTCTTATGCCTTGTGTAACTCATGGTGCTTGCCTTCTCACCTTGGCAGCTAGGACACTCACTGGTGAGTTTGAGGTCCATCTCCAGCACGTGCTGAGGCATAACATCGTTTATTTCATCTGCTAAGCTCATTTCTGATACCATTTTAGTTTTTTCCTTCTATCTTCAGTGTTTCTTGAATTTTTTATCCACTTCTAACGGTTAAAAATAGCTCATGATTTAGGTTCTTTCTACCTAGAAAGCCAAATATGCTCAATCTATATTTTTTAAGGATAGCATAAATAACAAAATAAAAGCCCAGGGCAACCCCACCGCCAAGTTCACTGCATTGTTCTGATCATGGGCTGACCCCTCTCTCTGGCCTCCCAGGTATACCTTTAAGGTAGATACGTACTCTCTGGCTCTCTCCGGATGCCGACACATCTGTAGGAAGAACTATCTCCAACCGCAGTGCTGTCCAGGCTACTGGGGCCCAGACTGCATGGGTAAGTGGCAAGACCTTAAAGACAGAATATCGAATTCTGTGATGTTAAATGTATAATGCCTTAATATAAGGAAACTGTGAAGGTCACTATATAAAGTTATATGCAGTGCACATAGGTATAGGAATTACTTCTGAAGAGTTTCTATGGTAACAAAAACTACTAGTAAATCTTAGTCAATGATAGACTCAGATCTCTGTAATCATGCCTAATATTTTTTAGGTAAAATTGAACTTTCATCCTTGTTATAGGTCATTAGTACTCAGCAACTCCAGATTTGTTGTGACATGCAAATTATTTTAAATTCTCCCATTTTGGTAGTCCAAGTCAGAAATTGTAATTCATGAATTCACTACTTGTCCCTTATCTTCTAAGATGAAGTAAAAATACCCCTTAAGGTCATTTTAAGTCGGGGAGATTAACCTTAGGCTCTGCAGCATTTTTTCCCTGATTAAAGTAATATGACCAAATTATATACAGCTTGTGAAGCTTAGAAAAGTATGAAACAGAAAAATATCAATTTATGTTCTGTCTCAGGTTGGGAAAGCTTGAATATTCTGACTTATTTCAATCTTGGTCTTTTTCTATATAACTCCTAAATCATTGAGCCCACGCTGTATGGACGACGTTGTGTTCTTTCTGTCTAATTAATGATGAAGGTGGTTAAATGAACAATAACTCCCACTTATTCACCATGACTGACATTAGGTACTAGAGCCGTCCTTGGCTCTTTATTATCCAATGCAATTCTCGGAACAAATCTTTGAGCTAGACAGCTTTATCCGCATTTTGCTTATGAAGAGTCAGCTCTCTGAGCATTACCTTTTGCAAGTTTCCTTTGGGGATGAGAAATGATAAAATAAGTTCAAGTTCAAGACTTCCTGCCACCAAAGGCTGCTCTCTTGTCTTCTTTGCCCATTGTCTGAAGCAGAACTTCTCAAGAAGAGAAAGAGAGAGAGAGAAACAGTGCCTCCGCATTTCCTTCTATCCTCTTCCACTGGGAGACCCTTCCAGCTTTCAGAGTGAATGCCTAGAGTGTGTTCCTTGTCCGGGGAAGGTCAAGGCTTAGGATTTAGACATCCTGGCCCTTCTCGCTGCTAACCACCCGGTGATAAGTTCCACCCAGCATGCTGGCACTGCGTATTCCAAAGAGCTTAGCACGTCAGAGTCAAATGCAAAGATTCAGGGTCTTTAGAGTGATTAACCTTGCAAGGTCTTTAGAACGATGAACCCGGACCTCTAGAGTTCAAGGACTTTTTCTCCTAGTTCCATATATGGTGGTGTGTGCTTTGAGCTCCTACAGACATCCTAATAGAACAGAAAGAATGTTTAGATTTATGGCCCCATTTCTAACCCATGGAAGCTAATCTGCTGCCAAGTTAGGAATCAGACACGCTGTAGACCAGAGCAGACTTTGTCTAAGGTAAGCGACAGAAGTTGCTGTGTCCACGGAGTGAGTGACTGACCCCAGCCAGGTGGGCGAAAGACAGAGCCTGTAACCAAGCTTCCGGTTTGGAACGTTTAGGCAGATGACTTCCTACTTCTGCCTCAGTCTCCTTACCTGTCAAATGAGGATAAAATGCCCTACTTTACAGAACTCTAGAAGAGATTCTTTCAACACTAACCCAAGTGAAAGAAAGGACTTTAGGAATAGTCTAAATGGGCTTCGTGCCATGGTGTTGAGCTATGTGTAAGCGAGTACAGTAAGTTTCACATCCAGGACCAGGGTGTAACAGAATCTTTGAATGTTCAGACGTTTCCTTTGGAGAGGTCTGGAGGCCAGAGACGCAAAACCTATGAAGACCAAGGCCAGGACGTTATTCCTGTTGTCCTCTCTTTGGGGCCAAAGGGTATTTCCCTTTATCTTCATATTCCAAACACACAGACTATCGTGCGAGGCTTCCTTCCTTTCACTCAGGAAAAGATAAATCCTCAGCTCAGCTGCCTCAGCCCTCACACTTAGAGGTGATGACAAGCGCTGTCTCGCCTATCGCTTTACACTTCCGCAGAACAAGGCCGTGTGGGAGCTGCTGATAGCGTGTTCTCCCCACCCGCCTTTGAGAGGAGACGCATTCCCAGCCTCCACAGGGTACCCACTCCCTTTGCCGGGCAGCCACAAGCACCCTTACTCACCGACGGGGGTGCTTTGGAAATCATGTCGATAGTGTCTTCCTCAAATAAGGAAGGAAAGCCATGGTCAGTGCTGAAAATCTGAAACTCACAGAAAGCCACAGTGGAAAAGAGTTAGCCACTGTTTTCTAAAATGCAGAATAAGGCATGAATTCTGGCACGGAGTGGAGGACAGTCCCTGACATAAGATGGTCTTCCTGCTTGAAGTTAGCTTGCTTCTCCCAATTAAACTGGTACTGTTTTGTCAAATGCGCAGAGGAAGTCCTTGCTCACTAGTGCAGAAACATATTTTAACTTTGAAACTTAATCATATTTCAATAGCAAATACTCTACTGACAGAGAAATAGGGTTTTCTTTTTCAGTACTGGAGATTAAACACGGAGCCTTCACATTAATACTAACTCTGTTCCCAGTTCTGGTTTATTTATTTAGTTTTGTTTTGTTATTGTTTGGTTTGCGGGGGTTTTTGTTTGTTTGTTTTCTTGTTTTGGGGTTTTTTTTTTTTTGGAACACAAGGTCTCACTAACTCCCTAAGTTACCCGGGCTGGACTCAAACTCATGATCCTCCTGCCTCAGTCTCTCAGTGGGCTGGGGTTACAGGCGTGCATCACTCTACTCAGCTTGTAATAGAGTTTTTATTTGTTCATCTTGTTCTTTTATTGCACCATGAATTTATGCACTTTGTATAACAACTCAAAGCAGTAGAACCCCAATGTATGCAAGGAGGTCACACCTAAGCTCAACTGCGGCCAAAACAATCCTTTTTCAGAGACAAATGGTCTTGACGTTTTGTTACCAAATTCCTCAACATTGATTTTTTTTTTTTTTACACTACATGGGTTGCAAATCACAAACAACGCAGATCCAAGGGCATTCTCCCTGACTTTCATTTTTCTTCTTTGAGTGACAAATAGCACTGAGTTCACGGTCAGATCTGTCTCACTCCATTTTCCAGGCAAATGATTGCATCCAGAGCTACACAGACACGTTTGGGGTCTGATTTCTGCGGCCCTTGTGCACCAAGGTTTTAAGCAAAGGTAGTGATGTGGAACAGGCACCTCTGGGTCTTTTAGGAGATCGAGTCACAGGGGGGTCCCTGGCCTCTTGCTGGGCAGGAAGTTGATTGTCTGCCTGGCTGATGATTTGCTGACAGCTTACAGTGGCTGAATCTGCTGCGTGGCAAAAGTCATGATACCAGAGACCACCGGAGTCGTGGTGACCCGAGGGAAATGTCACAACAGCCTCAATCTTATCAGCACCTTCAGCCTCACAATGCCTCAGAAATGCCCTCGTAGCACATTCTGTATCTCTCTCAAGGGCAGTTGCTAAGAATGCTAGTTTTCTTCTCTTCATTCTTTTTTTTTTTTTTTTTTTGGTTTTTCTCCGGTACCGGGAACCGAACTCACGACCTTGCGCTTGCCAGGCAGGTGCTTTTGCCACTGAGCTAAATCCCCAGCCCCTTCTTCTCTTCATTCTTAATGGGGGTTGAGATGATAGAAAATGATTTGAGAAGCAAGAAATAAATGTATCCTTTTGCCTTACAAATGTATTTAAAAACCAAACAAGTATTTTCACATATTCTTAAGATACTGTATTCAGGCCATAAAATGAGGATTCCTTGTACCCCCCACATGCTTGCCACCTTCTTCCAAAGTTCCTTCCAAGGTTGGCCCACTCCTAAAAATCAAGCCTTTATTGAGCACCTACAAGCAGACTGCACATGTTCACAGATCTGATAGGACCTACTCCTACTCACGTGCATCATACATCCCTAACTCCAAGAGGCTCCACGGACACAAAAGCAGGTGGGGGAAAGCAGTTGTTCCTGGGAGCCCAGGTGAGGCCTTGGAGGAGTTGGGCAGTTTGTCCTGTGGGCCTGTGCAGCTAACCCTGGTCACGTCCCGAAGGCCCAGCCTCCGGTCACCATCACACCAGGGCCAAGGGCTTCAGCATACAAACGTACAGGGTGTGTTCACATTTACACCCTAAGTCTCTGCCTCGGCCTCTAGCCCACTGGGTTGCTAGTCCCTGGAAGACAGAGAGAGGAAGGAGCAACTCCTACAGGGAAAAGTGCGGCAGTGCCTGCAGAGTATTTGATGTAGAGGCTCAGGAAAACCCCCAGGACATAGAAATTACCAAGCAGCCTTCAGTCTTAGCACTGCCAAGCGTCCTCTGACCCATGAATGGCTGGAAGGTTGTGCGTTTCAAAACAGAACTCACGGGGCCTCGAAGCTTCAGAAATAAGCACTTATGACAGTCTGGCCAGTCCTTCCAGACCACAGCAAGAGCTGTGTGGGCTTTCTTAATGCCCTGGACAAACCTTTTTTTATTTTCTCATGAAAACAGAGAGAAATCAAATCATTACCTGTTTTGAAAATAGTAGCAGACATTTAATGAATGTTGAATAAATCCATCAATTCAGTCAATGGCTTGTAAAAAAGAAATCCTGCAAAATATTGTTAGCAATCTAAGCAGAGAAGCACAATGAAGCTGGGCGTGGTGGCACACGCCTGTAATCCCAGCACTCGGGAGGCTGAGGCAGGAGGATCCTTGCAAGTTCGAGACCAGCCTAGGCTACAAAGTGAGATCAAGGCCAGCCTGAACTGCATAGCGAGACACTGTCTCAAAAAAAGGCAAAAAAAAAAAAAAAAGAGAGAGAGAGAGAGAGAGAAAGAGAGAGAAGCATGATGACAGGACTTTAAAGTCAGGCAGAGCTGGGCAAGAATCTTATCTCTGAACCTATCCGCAAAGTCACCTAACTCCCAAACCCTCTATGCCTCAATTTGCTCTTAGATAAGATAGTGGTAAAAACCACATCACAGCGGCACTGTGCAGGGTCTAAGTAGGTCCCCCAAAGAGGAGACAGGGACCCCAAGCTGCCCGCATATAGTCGGTTGGTAGACTCTTGTTGAAGAAAAGCACCCTGGGGTGCACCTGGGGGACCCCCCGGAGGGGGCACCTTTGATTTGTCGTCGTTTCCTCTTCTCCCCACATCTGGTTCTGTGGGGATCTAGTCACGGGCAGTAGGGGTGGTGCAGGCGTTTCCTAATGTGCACAAAGGCTGTCTTGCCTCTTGTATTCGGCTAGGTCCTCCAAAAGGAGAACCAAGACAGGGATAGAGAAGCGAGAGATGAGTAAGAGGGGAAGTCCGCTGGGAAAACCGGAACGAAGCCAGGGGGCGCTGTTGCACCGCAGCGCAGCTCGGCCCCATTTGAACCAGAGAGGACGCAAGGAAGCCAGATGGATGTATCTTTGACTGTGTGCAGTTCTAGGACAGTTTGGTGAGACTGAAGGGAGGTCTTCCCGCCAAGGTCACCCAGCACGGGAGCCCCGAGTCTTGCAGCCACGGGCGGGCCTGAGTGCCCGCTATGCTTGCTCTCTGGGCAGAGGCAGTCGCAGGAAGTGGCTCTGAGCACACAGGGTGGATTTTGAGGCACCGTCGTGTCCCAGTCAGTGACAGCCACACTCAGAACGCCAGTGGCATAGACGATTCTCCTAGGGACATCACGGTCATCTTTCTCGCCATGATACTCACACGGGCAACATCGTCTGACCCATTCTACGTCCCCGGTGCTAAATGATGTCTGGCTGCTTTAACGCTGTCAGCTTTGCCGCTCTCAGGGTACACTGCCCTGGCTTGCCTTGAGGACCTGCCCTTGTGACAGTCCCCCTCCCAAGTGATCCAAAACTGCTGGGCCAGGGCAGCTTCTCAGAGAGCGCCTAAATGATTACCATAAAAGGCTCACCAACTCCCGGGACTTCCTAACACAATCACACTCTGGGAGATGGTGGGGAGGGACGTCCCCAGCTTCCGGGACCCGCCTTCAGCTGGAACAGGGCTATATTCTCCATCAGCCCCCTGCCCCATTTGTTTCCTGCTGTGTGTGCGGTGACAGGCATGGGCGGGGGGCAGGAGGACCCAGAGGAAGGAAAAGTCAAACTGGCCTGCCAGGGCGAGTGGGAGGGGCAGGGGAGGTGCGGAGCGGAGGGCTCCGTGCTCGGAAGTGGAGTAGCCTGCTGGGGCTGGAGGGAAGAAATGGAAGGGGGAAGGGGCTGGCGCCATGCGTGGAAATGGGGGACCCAGCCTTGGGTGCTGATGCCAGCAAGTGCAGTTCCCGGAGGGTATCTCGGCCAGGCAGCTGAGGGCACGGCTCAGGGTGCAGGAGGCCCGGCGCTCTCCTGAGCAAGCGACAAAGCCGGGCGCCACCCAGGGGGCACCTCGCACAAGCCGCGCTGGGACAGGTGCAAGAATGGGCTCCAGAGGTCCCCACCTTCCTCATCCCGCCCAGCACTGGCTGTCCCCAAACACCAGCACTAGCGAGAAGGGCCCAACAGGAAAAGCAAGCGGGAGAGCTGGGCGACAGTGAGGGCTCTATGAAAACGCTTGCTTAGCGCCCTGTGGGCACGGTGGCCTCCGGGCTTACCTACTTGTCAGAAGAGCTTCCAGGCCTCTCCTCCTCTCCGTCCTCACCTCCTGCAGCTCTTCTTCAGGCAGAGACAGAAATCTTATCGAGACCCTTGCTCATGAGGTGGCTGCGAGCACCTGTTGTGGCCAGAGGTAAATCACTAAGTCCGTGCGGGACAAGGCTGGTTGGGGTAAACGTTGAAAACCTCCAGGAGGAGGTGATGGGAGCACCAGGTCTCTTCCCAGACAGCCCTTAGCCCCTTCTAATCAGGCTAATCTGGTTACCTGTGAATCCATGACTGTGTCCTCCCTCACCTGGCCGGACCACGGAAATAGGGGCAGATATGTGTGTTCACCCTAACACCAGGTATGATCGAAAAATAGGAGTTATGATTAAAAAAACAGGATGAATGCTAAAGTTTTTAAAATGCATTGCAGTAAGAGACACATTGCCACTAATCCCTCTTAAAATCTTCCCCCCTTGCTTTAAACACTCTTACCCCGTCATTCTTGCCACTTTCTGCAGCCGTGCTGGAAGTCCTCTTTCCTGAGTGTCTTTAGTGGCATGGCTTCTTGGTATCGTGTGTCAGTTTGAAGGAGTTTTCCCTTCACGATCCTTTTGACTTTGGGGAAGTCACAAGTCATACAGTGCCAGATTCGTTGAATAAGGTGGATGAGGATATACCATGATGCTGTCACCAGCCTGCCTTCCCCCTGGACGGCACTCAGCAGCAGCATACACTGTATTTTTGACCACACCTCATTACGACACTCACAGAAGAGGACTCCCAGAACTG
Source organism: Chinchilla lanigera (assembly GCF_000276665.1). Classification (NCBI taxonomy): domain Eukaryota; kingdom Metazoa; phylum Chordata; class Mammalia; order Rodentia; family Chinchillidae; genus Chinchilla; species Chinchilla lanigera. Next base: position 38,408,064 of record NW_004955405.1, read on the forward strand.
CTTCAGAAAGTAGCAAGAATGATAGGATAAGTGTGTTCAAGGCTACGGAGGGTATTTGGAGGCTAGTTAATGGCAATGAGCCTCTTACTGTAATAGATTTTTTAATAATTTAAGCATGTCCCACACCTTACACACCCAAGACCTTTCTTAGGGTTTGGTTCAAACGAGTGCTTGGTAAATTATTTCATGAGAGTGGTTAACTGTTATAGTGCCAATCTAAAGTAAATAATTTGATCAATAAAACAGAGCCAAGAAGGAGGACAGTCACTCTGAATCACAGTCGCTACTATTTCTTGGGCACCAAACACTTCAGTTCCAACCCCAACCTGCCAGGAAGACAACATTGTCCCAGCACCGTTTAAGCTGAATCTCAGAGCGGGGCATAGAGTCTGCAAAGGGACAGAGCTAGCCAAGCGCTGGGCTGGGATTCAAACCCAGCACACGCTGAGTGGAATGTCCTGGCTGATTCCGTGACACCCTCTCCTCCCATGTCACCCCTTGCCCTGTTGGAGAGCAGCCCAAAACAAGCTCTTATTTCTTTAACGCTTAGCTGCGCATTATTGTCTTCTCCTGCCCTCATCTCACCGGCATCTCTGCCGTCTGCACTGTGGCCCTGGGCTGTGGCCGCTGCTCAGTGCGGCTGTCCTAAACAGCATAGGAGACTCCGGAGCTCCTGCCAGGCTGAAGCCTGGCTCTGCCACCGGCCACAGACTCAGAGTGTGCAATTTAGACCCTGACATTCTGAGTGAGTGCAAGGGAGAAACAGGAACAGCCAGAGAGGAACCCATCTGTGGATGAGAACTTACCGCTCACCTCCACAGTACCTGCCCGTGACAAATGACCTTTCAAAGAAAGATCATATCAAGGGAGGCAACAGCATCTCTTCCAGAGAATCATCTTTCTCTGTGCTCAGAAGTCTCTTTTTCCAGAACTGTGGCTCTAGTCTGAAAGTTTGAGTCCTTCTGTGCATTCATCTGTTTTCTGTCACTGTAAGGAAATATCCGAGGCAGGCTGACTTTATAATGAAAAAAGTTCCCTTAGCTCAAGTCTCAGAGACCACAAGGGTATGGTGTTTGCATCACTTATCCCTGGTGAGCACCGTCATTGCTGTCTGAAGTCAAAAACACAAACAGGGTAGGAAGAAGATGAGGGGGCTCTGACTTTAGAACAACTCCCTTGCAAGAACTAACCAGAATCCCACCAGAAATACACCTCAGGCCCTTCTGTGGGCTCAGCCCCAGTGGATCCAAGGATCTCCCAGGAGCCTCCCACAAATGTCCCACCAGCTGCCAATGTCACCACACTGAAGACCAAACCTCCAGCCTGTGAACCGTGGGGACACCCTGAAATTCATACATTGACCTCTACTCATCACTGTGATGCTATCTCAGGATGAGACCCTCGGCAGGGGGTTGGGTCATGAGGAGAGAGCCCTTGTGAGTGGAATCAGTATCCCCATGAATAAAAAAGGCCCCCGCATGTGCCCACAGTGCTCCCACTGTGTGAGGGTGAGCTGCAGAGGCTCCATCTATGAACCAGGAGACCGGCCTCCACCAGACACCAAATCTCTAGCAAATCATTGTGTGCAGAAGCCCCCAGGCTAAGGAACTGTGCAGTAGTACCCTGAACTAACCACAGTAACTGCCCTTGCATTTTCTATGCCTTTTCATGATGACTGGGGGAAAATATGGTAAAGTAAGTGAAAGTAAGTAAGAAAGCTCTGGGCAGAGATCTCTTCCCAGGTGAGCAGGAGGGGAGGGAGCAGTTAGTTAGGCAGACACTTCCAGCGAGGACAGGTAAGGAGTCTCTTGTTATTGTTGCCAGCCTATTGACCTTGGGAAAGTCCCTTAACCACTCTGTGCCTCTTTACCCAGCCAGAAAGTGGGGTAACAGCAGCACATAACTGAGGGCACTGCTGTGTGCTGTGAGCACACCCGCCCTCCATTAGTACCGGGAAGCCTGCATCTCTCGCTTGCAAACTTGAGTGCGGGTAAGGCCCTATCCTGCCTCGTTCACACAGACACTCTCCACACCCACTGCATGCTTTCAGCGTGGTGCTTGCCGATCCAGATGGCTTGCTGCCGGGGCGTGAACTCACCCAAACTGGCCCTCAGTGTGGAGCAAGACCTGAGCCTTTCCATCATCACCGCAGTAGTAATTTCCATGTGTCGCTGATCACTGCTTATATTTTTCTGCTTGGTTTGGGCTGTGTCAATCTGGCTTTCCTGCTCCTTGTTTCTTTGCCCAACACAGAGTCGAGCACTGGGCTGTTTGATGAGTGACTATGGGACCTTCCAGGAAATGTTGCTGAAAGCCTTATTTCAGATCATGCTCAACTCGGAAGTGCAAATCCATGCTTGTTTGGAGTGGGCTTCTTTATGAAATCTAAATCCCTTTCCTCATTGCTCTTCTGTCATGAGGGCCCATCCACACACGGCCACTCCCACGTTCCAGCCCACCAACCTTTCATTGTTCCCAGAAGAGCCCATGATCGCTTATGGCTCTGAGATGGTATCTTACACTCCTGTTCCAGAAATGCTCTTCTGTCTAAGGCATAAGCAGCTCCTACTCTACCTTCAAAACCCCAGCTTACATAACTCCTTGGGAACGTCTCTCAGACTGACCCAGGAATACCAATAGCTTCCCTCTCGGGGTCCCTACAAGGCCCTATGTAGCACACTAAGAAGCCTGGCTTTTGAGTCATGCTTAAGGGCTGAACTAACTGCCCAACTTTGCAATCTTATGAAGTGCAAGACTCAAGGCAGGTTATAGGATCGCTGTGCTAACAGCAGAGGGTAGCAGTGGGAATCACTTAACCAGATACTTGCAAAATGTATAGCAAGTGCTCCGAAATGGGAGAGCGAAGTCTCCTAGCACAACACCTGAATATGCTCAAATCCACCCGCTTACGCATCTGCCTCTCCTGTGAAACTTTGCGTGCCACCAACAGGGTCTCCAGGTAGCTCACATCCCTGGCAGCTAGCACACTAGCTGCCTCGTGGTGTCCAGTGCCTGGCTTAGCACATCCTCACAGGAAACCATGTGCGGTCTTGAGTGAGTGAATCCCACTGTTTGTTTCCCTAGAGTGCCCGGGAGGAGCGGAGTCACCCTGCAGTGGCCGGGGCAGCTGCGCAGAAGGTATGGACGGAAGCGGAAACTGCTTCTGCCAAGTGAGTTCACAAATGTGCTCCCCCCCCCGCCTTTCTGGTCCTCATTTCTTACCTACCGGCGCCCCTCGACACACACACCCACAAGGTGGTCTCCCAAAGAGGCAGTGGCACATGTATTGGCATCAAAAATATGTTTTCTCCAACAGAATGACTCTCAGAGGCTGGGGTTCTGATGCGAGTTAATTCACTGCTCCGCCTTAACCAGAGCCATCTGTTAAATGGGGTTGAAGGAAAATCTACGCAGTGAAATTTACTAAAGAAGTAAAACAAGGCCTTCTATGTAAAGATGCTTTGTGGAACTCTGCAGGGCCACAGAAATTGCTGTCATTGTCGCTGTTAAAAATCACTGCTGTTATCAGGCAATGCCTTAGTGTCCTTTGCCGACTACTCCATCTACCACTTGAAGGATTTCTTTTTCTCATGAAAGTGACTTTTTGCGCACAAAGAAATCCTTCTGAAAGGCATTGAGCTTCACTGTCTTCAGAAATGCAAAACTAGAAAAAAAAAAAAAAAGAAAAAGATATGCAAAACAGAAAGCGTTTTGTTTTCGTCCTCGGGTGCCACTGGGATGCGACTGTCAGCAGTTGCTATTTCTATCACTGGGCTCACAACACAGCTTCCTTCCCTCCAGCAGGGCTGGAGCCCTGCACAAACAGTGACGCAGGGATTCGTGCACTCCTCAGCACACCAAAAACAGCAAGGATACAGGAGGACCCAAGAAGGAGTTTAGGGGAAGATACAGCTGGGGAAAGAAATGCTAACCAAACTCATCAAGGGGACAAGCGGGGTCTCCTGGGGAACACAAGGCTCCCTCAGTCTGATGTCAGCCCTCTGGGGTGTTTTGCAGGAGGGCTTTGGTGGAACAGCCTGTGAAACCTGCGCCTATGACTACTTATTTGGACCCAACTGTTCCTCAGGTATGTCTGCCTTTTGTGTCATCAGCACATTTGGGAGGGTTGAGAGCCCCCTGAGAAGCCCTTGAGAGGAAGCATGAGATGCTCACATGTAGCCCTTTGTGGACGGGCAAACAGATGACAGCGAGTCTGGTGAGATGTAGTCACTGAAGAGAGCGACGGCGTTTTGGTAGTCCTCAGCACTTGCAGTGGGCGGGAAAGCCTGCTGGGACACTTGGGAGGGACACGATTTCCTCTCCTTCTGCAGGTTCCAAGATCCAAGCTGCCCCTGTACACACACACACCCTTACAGGAAGTCTTCCTGGACCCTGATTTCAGCGTAGACCCAGGGATCTCTAAGTCCATCGTGGGTCCTCCACATTCTGACATTTCCCTTCCTTTGGGGAGTTCACAGAAGATTGTCTGCAGAGGTCAGAGACTGCTGGCTGCAGATTCAATTAACACCCAACCCTTGCTTACCCACTCCCTCACATTCGTTTCTCTCAGAAGTAGACCTGAAGACAAGGATTTCAGTACAAGCCTTTTACGTCAAAGGTGATCCCAGGAAACACTGGGATCTGAGGACATGACATGGGGGGTGTGGAAAGGGCACATCGATCCTGCAGTTACCTTACCCATGGGGAGAGGGAACCCCAAAGGGCAGCAGAAGGCAAAGATGTGCACATCCTAATCTCTGAGACCAGGGAATATGTTACTCAATGCGGCAAAGGGGAAGTAAGGTAGCAGATAGTTGGCTAATCAGCTGACCTTAAAATAATAGCTTTTCTTGGATGATTTGGGGTGTTCAATGTAATCACAAGGGAGCTCGAATGTGGAGGAGAAAGGCAAAGGACTGGACATAAGAGTGACACTGTGTAAGACTCCACCAGCTATGGAAGAGGCCATGAGCCAAGGAACATAGGCACCCTTCCAAAGCTGGTAAAGGAAGAAAAGATTCTTCCTCAAGCCTGCAAGAAGGAAACCTTACCAACATGTATCAACACCTTGATTTCAGGACAGTGATTTTGGATTTCTCACTTCTAGAAATGTAAGATGATGAATTTGTGCTGTTTTAAGACACTAGGTGTCTTAGTCCATTTTCCATTGCTATAAGAAAATACTCGAGGCTGAATAATTTCTGAAGACATTAATGTTGCTCACAGAATAATGGTGGCTCTAGGGAACACCCCTAACTGCACCCCCTCACGGTGCATGGCACTTTCTCCAGGAGAGATCACACAGCAAGACAGGAAGCCAGGGAGGCAGGGGTCTGTCTTGCCCTATTATAACAATCCCTCTCTCCAGCACTAAGTAGGGTCGCAGAAAAACTACCAACTCCCTTCTAAGGCCACACCCTATGACCTATGACCTCCCACTAGGCTCCATCTCTTAAAGGTCCACTACCTCTTAACATTGAACACTGAGGACCAAGCTTGCAACACTTAAACCCCCAAGGGACAATCCAAAACCACATCCAGATCACAAGTCTAAGATTGCAGTGATTTTATAGCAGCCAGAGGAAATGAATATACACAGCCATCAGGGGACAGTTGATGGTTCCGCACTCCCAGGATCAAAGAGCTCAGGCTGGGCAGCTGTCCTAAGGTTCACACAAAACCCACAGACAAAGAGCAATGGATGCTGGAAGCCGGCTGAGATGTACTCACCAAAGCTCACAAATGCAGGTGTGGTAGAGACAGTGTCTGCTGGATCCACGACCCTCCAAAAGGAATCTATTGGGCAGCCTTTCACCAATACCACCTTAGTTTTGGCTTTCATAGCAAAAATTAAATTTGGTAGAATGCTCCAATTCAAATTTTTTTTTGCAAGAAATCCTACACATACTGACATCCCACCCCAAAGTTTGCACACTCTGTATTAAATTCCCTCTGCAGCTAGAGTCTTGGGGTCCTTCTGGTCCATGAAGGCAAAGCACCATTGTGTCTTCTTCTCCAGCAGCTTCTACAGTGGTGCTGCCTGGTAGGGATGCACTGCATTGATTGGCTGAATGAATACATAAATAACTACACGAAGGAAGGAAGGAAGGGAAGAAGGGAGGAAGGAAGGAAGGAAGGAAGGAAGGGAGGAAGGAAGGAAGGAATCAATGATGGCTGGCCATTTCCATTGTCAAGGGCCAGGGAAGCTTGTGAGCCCTTTTAGCCAGGTGTCCGCTGGCCGCCTGTTGTATCATCCATTGTTGCTTTGGTCCTGAGGAGGTGGCACTCCAGCCTGGAAAAGGGACAGCTCTATTGGGGCAGTCTATTTTTAATGCTGACCTTACCCCACTATGAGAGTGCTCTCTAGTGTGGGTTAGGGATGATTCAGAGCTGCACTGACCGACAGTTTTCATCTCCCCAGAGCCTCACTCCCAGCTATTGAGAATGCAAATCCCACCTTTCATAGCATGACTCCTGAATCAATCCACAGCCGTGTGTTGTTCATAAGAACAGAACAGCACTAAGCACCTACTCAGTGCCAGGCAGTGAACAAGGAGGCTTCTCAGAGTAATCTCTTGAGCCCTCTGTGCACCTCCTTAATCAAGTGAGTGTCCTCATTTTGTGAGTGATGAAGCAAAGAAGTCACTGGAGTTCTTGGAGCTATGATGGGACAGAGGCGCGACTCAGCCCCAGGTGTCTGACTCCAGAGCTGGGTCCCTGCACCATCCTGCTCCTGACAAGCACCCACCACATGTTAGACCCCAGAGAAGCAGCAGGGACCCTACAAGGGATAAGATTAGGTCCTGAGGGGCTGGAAAAGTGACCGGTGACAATGGTGCCATATGCACAGCCTGCATGAGATGCTAAACTAGGAGAGGGTGCATGCTGCTGTGCCCCAGCTTTGTTGTTGTTGTTGCTGCTGCTGCTGCTGCTGCTGCTGCTGCTGCTGCTGCTGTGGCTGTTGTTAGTATTGTTGTTGTTGCTGCTGCTGCTGTTGCTGTTGCTCCTGCTGTTGTTATTGTTGTTGCTGCTGCTGTTGTTGTTGCTCTGTTGTTGCTATTGTTACTGCTGTTGTTGTTAAGACAAGGTTTCCTTAAGTTGCTGGTTCCTGGGCTGGGTTCAAATTTGAGATCCTCTTGCCTCGGCCTCCCATAGTGCTGGGATTACAGACAGCCCTAGCCCTGCATTCTGTTTGAATCCTTGATTGTCCCATTCATTCCAGAAGTTGTATTTATCTGTATAGATCGCTGCACCCAACAATGGCTGAGCCTATGGTAGCTATTCTCTTTGAAGTTCAGCAGGTGTGTAAGATAGGAAGTTAATCCTCATGTCAAGGAATTGAAGGTAAAGCAAAAAGTGCAAATACAAAAAAAAAATTCCAATGCTTCTGATAGGCCAGGTTTGCTTCAGACACCAGTCACATGTGGGAAAAAACCTCAGCTATTAAAAGTATGCGAAGCCAAGGTTCAAACGACGGTCTTGAGGACTTCAAAGCCCCGTGTCCCTATGCCCTCCTGCAGATTCTCAGGAAGGGATGTCTGGAAGTGCTCCCTCTCAGAACCTTCAGAAACCATCTCTTCCCAGTAATGACAATCCCGTTTTCTACCTGCAGTGTGTAAGTGTGTACACGGTGTGTGCAACAGCGGCCTCCAAGGCGATGGGAGCTGTGAGTGCTACTCTGCCTACACCGGCCCCAGCTGTGATACACGTAAGTCCCGCGGCTTCCTCAATGCCATGTCAGGAGGCCGGACACAAGCCTTGGCGGAGAGCTTATGGTCGCAGCTCACTAGGAGGCGGAGATGTTGGCTGTTTGCCTAGGCCAACTTTGGGCCACAGTGGCGGGCAGTCAGGGATAGCACTCCAGGGCCCTGGTGAGCACAGGCTGGTGGGCAGAGGTGCGGGGGATGCAGCCTGGGACACACAGAGTCTACATGGGGACAGTTGCCAGAAGGTGAGCACCGGGCCCAGGACAGGATACAAGGTGCCCCAAGGACAGTGCAACTGGGTGCACAGCTGGGACACAGGGCGCCAAACAGACAACGGAGCTTCAGGTTGACGCTGCAAACCACCCGTTCCAATCCAGACTGGGGTGAGTAGGTGTCCTCTCTGTGACTCCAGTCAGCACCTTCCCCAGCCACCCCTGTCTGCCCAGTGACTTGGGAGCAAAGCCTTCTTGGTAAGAAGCAAGACTAACAGAGAACATGCTCAGATGTGCTTCCAAGTGAAAAAATATTTCCACACCACCAGAAGATAAACAAGAGGCGATGGCAAAAAAAAATTTGCAATTCACATCGCAGATAAATTTTTATAATAGTATGAAGTCCATGATCCAATTGTAAATAGAGACACAGGAGAAGCTAAGACTCAGAATAAGAAATGAAAGCCAGAAATAAACACAAAAAGGCCAATAAACCCACAAGTAACCCCATGAATACAAATTCAAACCATACTGAGGCAGGGTAAGAATTCTGGAGGTTCAGTTCTGCTTTGGTTTCAGGGTGGTTTTTTCCTTTTTTTTTTTCCCATCATATTACACAGATTAAAAAGGCAGATAATATCTATGGATCTGAGAAAAAGGCAAGGGTGAAGTGGATCCCCACAGCCTAGGGTGAGGGAGTTAATCACTGAGTTTTAGGGGATGCATAGGAGCTGCCGTGGCCCAGTTCTGGGATTTACCCTGGAGGAAGAAAGGTCTAAGCACCAGCCATAAAAATAAGTACGAGGAGGAACTCACGGCATTTTGCTTGTAAGAAGCAAACCAGCTGAAGGAAAACTTGAAAGCTAAGACTGGTTAGAACAGAGCCAGCTGCTATAAGAAATAAATACAAAAATTCAGTGGCTTGACACTGGGAGCTGGGAATTTAGCTCAGCGGCACAGTGCCTGCCTGGCAAGCGCAAGGTCATGAGTTCAATTCCCGGTACCGGAAAAAAAAAAACAACAACAACAAAAAAAAAATCAGTGGCTTGACACTGTGGTTCTAACACCACACACCAAGGCAGCCCTAGGTAACTGGATAGTTTAAACTGTTGAGGGACACACAGTGACACATGCTGGATGCCGCCAGAACTACTAGCCTGAGTCGGTTAAGAACATGAGGTCGATTAAGTTCATTAATCAGTGGTTCTGAATTTTAGTTCCATGTCATGACATGCTATCTTTGCCTAGCTGTGTTTCCAGTGATTGCTATGATAAAAAGCAAGCAGTGATGTAAAAAAAATCAATGAAGCCGGAAGTTCTAGTCCAATCTGATTCCAGAGTTTGGGAACTTGAGTAGTGGGTCCAACAGACTCCCATGGTTCATTTCAAAGTAAAGGTGGTAACTTAAGAATGAAATTGAAATACTTCTATTTCTATTGAGCATGGCACTTTTGCAAATGGCTACTAAGTTCTCATGACATAATTACTGAGTTGTTTGGTCTATAAATTTTGTAAATAGACCTACTAGGTACATCTTTGTGGGCCCAGGGAACTCAAAACCCAAAGGCACCATGGACTGAGACATCCAGAGAGCTCTGGGTTAACAAACAGAGGTGGGGTCCTCACGCATGCGCCTGTCCATGTGGGTTTTCTTGGCTGGTTATTCAGAATCAGATCCTCTGACTGTGACTCTGACACTGTAGCTCCTCAGAGTGCTCGGCCTCCAGCCATGGACGGGAACTGAGAGGGCAGAGAAGCACCTGCTCGTTACAGCTTCCACTCACTACTCCATCATAGGAACTAGTCCATGACCCTACCTGAATCCAAAGGATACTGGACAGTGGAACCCTGGAGGGACAGCCTCTTCTGTGCCTCCTGTGCTGTATGGAAGGGGTGGGAGGGAATTCTCTCTGAGTTGCTGATTCAGCCGGCCACCCCCGGGAGACGGTTCTTAACGGGTCTCGCATGTGTGCACATCTTGCTGCTGGTTTTCCTTGTTCCTGACTGACTTTTCAAAAACGTGCGTATGTGGAATAGCTGTGGAAGACACAGTGTCTCCCTTGGGAGAAAAGGGAAGGCATGCTTGCTCCCTGCACCAGTTACAGATTTATGGCCTCTCAGCTCCATGTCCACCCTGTGCACCTACTCTGTGACAGTAGAGGTGGATTTTATACAGATTTCCCCTCTACCAGCCAGCAAGATGTGGAACCTTATCCATAGAAGGTGCTGCAGAACGGTGGGTTTTGTTGTTTCTGGTCTGGCTCACGCACCAGGGTCTTGGAGAACAGCTTTTCTCCATTTGTTCTGCCCTACTCTATTTTCCCAGAGCCAGGTTCCTGCAGCGCTCATCTTCCCCCAGCACTTGGCCACTGAGCACCGCCCAGGGCTTGATCCGGGCAGTGGTGGCATAGGCAGGAGCCCCAGATGGCACAAACCTGTGCCTCAGCCCAGGGATATGTTGTTCTGCATGCTGTCTCCTCAGTCCCACACACATCTGGAGAACTGGCCACCTTGCCTTCACCCTACTCAATCCGTCGAGAGGTGCCCAGGCCACGTGGGGAAGTGCACAGCACTTCTGAGGGGTGGCGTCTTAGCTCCTACTCCCACTGGCACCCAGTGACCAGCAGCTCCGTGTACATAGTGAGTCCTGAGGCTGGGCACCTGCACGTAGACAACCCTCTCTGGTGCCCAACCAAGCAGATTTCCAACAACTCTCCCAAACAAAGAACTTCAGCGCCTTCTCCCCCACAACATGACCAAGGACTGCCCTTCCTGCTGACGTCTACCTCGCAGTCTTAGAGGGAGGAAGGTACCTATCTCAGCACCCTCCCAGGGGGTGGTTATATGTCTGCCATTCCTTTATTCTTTAGAATTCTTTTGGATGTTCACTAGCTAATTTTCCATAATTCGTTATATTAAAACATTACCAACTCAAATAAGCATGTGCCTGACCCCTCAATAATGGATTATCCATTGGAAAAATAAAAACAGAACATCTCATGAAACAAAACCCACTGCCTGTGCAGAGGTCAATCCGGCCCCCTTTGCTTTGCCTAGAGGAAACTGGGCTTGGCAAAGCTAGTGTCAAAACCTGATACTCTGCTTCCTGTTCTTCATGGGAGTAATAAACCATCCTTCATCTCTGATCCCAGAGTCTCATACTGTCCACCTACATCCATGACACTACCCCAGCCCAACTTGTTAACCAGACTCTTTAGAGTGCTTTGTAGTCCTCTATGTTACACTAACGTTACAAAATACTGTGCAGTTTTTAGAGGTTAAAGTAGCAGATCCTTAAAGACTTCTGTGATAGGGGCTGGAGGGTTAGTTCAGCAGTGCAGTGCCTGCCTGGCAAGCACAATGTTGTGAGTTTGATTCCCGGTACCAGAGAAAACCAAACCCAAAAAAAAAGACTTCTGTGATATGTTGGTAAACTAAAAATCAGTTTGCTAAGTATTTTCACAAGATTCAGTTTTGGTGAAATAATCATATAAACAAGTTTATAAATAAAGGTATTATATTGATTGTGCATATTGGTTCTTTGGGGATTGGGACTGAGATATGAGAATTAAAATACTTTTAGTCTTTATGTAGTCTATACTTTTAAAATCATAGCAGTGAACCTGCATTGCTTTTTAATAAAAGGAAATCTTATATTTTGGAGGTTTGGGGAACTGGTTATTCAATCGGTTCAAATACCTCAATGATCTTTCTGTACAGCTGTCCCTGAATGTGAGGCCTTGCTCTGCCCAGAAAATTCCAGATGTTCACCTGTGAGTAAGGACGAAACAAAGCTAGAATGCCGATGCCTCCCCAACTATGAAGGCGATGGCCGAAACTGTGAACGTGAGTAGAATTTCCATCTTGCCAGGTTCTTCACTGAGCTGTTTAGGCTTTTTAACAGCAAAACAATTCACAGCCTCCTTAACATTAGCTCAACCATGTAATATTAACCATTCCTCTTTTGCTCTATGTAGCTACGTGAGATAGACCAGCAGTGCAAGGCAAAAACCGTATCATGCCACAGCAATCCTCAATGAAGGACAATCTCTCCTCCTACAATCCAAGCACACATATTGACTTTCATACATTTTACATCATCTTCATCAATATTAGTATAAAATTTGGTGTTTCTTTTTTAAATTTTCTCTGTGTGTTTATTCTCCTTAGGAGAAGCCATACTGTGCATTTGTTAAGATGAAATCTGAAGCCAGACCCCCCTGGGTTCATGTCCCCTGTCTCTCTTTTACTAACCACAGGGCAGCTATAACCTGCCCTGTCTCAGTTTTTCCCTCCACCAAGTGGGCATAATAACAGAATCTTTTCCTTATACCATGATTATACACAGTACTTGAGTTCATTAATGTATGGCAAATGCTTAGAACATGTCCCCGTGTGTATTAGACACTCTACAAGCATTAGTTTTCTTTCATACTACTTCATTTCACTCAACATGTGGTGTAATACTATACAGCAGAATACTTGTAGCTACAATTTCTGGAGGCCAGATGTCAATCTGATGGGGCTGGGGGTGTCAGATGGGATGCAATGAAATGTTTCTTCCTCTCTTGAGGAAGTAGCTTTGGTTGCTGTGACCACAATTCACTCTCACCCGTGCTCCTTCTCTGTCCCTGCATATGCTCGCTGCCTCTCATTTTGTCACTGCTGCTGAAGCCATCAACCCATGCTTGCAACGACCCTGCCACCCTAGCGCACGCTGCACATACCTAGGACCAAACCAGTACAACTGCACATGCGGAAAAGGCCATGTCGGGGACGGCCGCGTGTGTCTTCCGGTGGACCCCTGCCAGACTGACTTCGGGAACTGCCCGCCCCAGTCTACAGTGTGCAAGTACGACTGGCCTGGGCAGGTGAGCTGAACACAGGCCTCAGAGCAGGACGAAGCCACCAAAGGGAAACTGGTGCCCCTGGCATCTCTTGCCTCCCCTTCTGGGCAATTTGACAAAATCATATTTCAAAATAAGAAAAATTTAAAAATAGCTGAGGATGTAGCTCAGTGCAAAGCCCTAGGTTCCATCTGTGTTACAAGGAAGAAGAAGGAGAAGGCGAAGGAGAAAGAGAAGGAGAAGGAGAAGCATACCCTTCATCTGAACACCAGTCTCTACTCACCTGTAGATAGTCTGAAATCAGAAGTAGGTAGTCAGGGAGGTCCAGGGTTAGGAAACAGAAAAGCTCAAATGCTAAATTTTACAAATAAGGGCTGTAAACTCCCCAATAGGTAAGGTACACAATCATGATTTCCATTTCTGAATGCTTTGGCAAGATTTTAGTTGAAGTGTATAGCTCAGACATACTTGGAGTCAGCTTTTATGGCCGAATTATAACGTGGCTGAGGCTTCAGAGGGAAAGTACCTGCCTGGTGTGCAGAATGTCCTGGGTTCCAGCCCAACACAGTGACTCACTAGGATCCTCTTTGTTTTTCTTTTCTTGGCTTCCAAAGTCTCACTGTGAGTGTAAGGAGCATTACCACAACTTCGTGCCTGGGTTCGGCTGCAGCATGACCAATATCTGCAAGTCTAAGAACCCATGTCACAGGAATGCAAACTGCACCATGATCGCACCAGGCCAGACCAAGTAAGTGTTCTCTGTCCTGGCTCCACCTTTGCAAGTGGCGAAAGTGCTGGCCGGTCAGTGCTGCGAGCTCCTGGAAGGGGAGGAATCGTGTCTCGTCCAGCTTCAAATCCACCCCAACCCTCATAGAGAGAGTGGGGAGCCTCGTGGATCCTGAAGGCCTTCTGTTTAATCATTGTGAATCACTGAGCACTTATTTCCTTTGTAAAGACTATCAGGGCCCTCTGAACCCCTGACTTGCCTTGATTTTTGTTTGGTTGGTTGGTTGGTTGGTTTTGGTCTCTTGAGACAAAGTCTTGTTTTGTAGTGCAGGCTGGCCTTGAACTCACTATGCAGCCCAGGCTGGCGTGCACTTGCAGCAACCCTCCTGCCTCAGCCCCGTGAGTGCTGGAATTACAAACATGTGCCACCATGCCCAAAAGCCTACCTGATTCTTGGTATGAGTGCTCAGAACAGAAGGAAACCACTGTGCCTGGGAAAACACAAACACTTAGCTGCTGAGATTACAGGAGCTTGACCGCTAACGTCCGTGCCTGCTTCCTCACTCGTGAAATACTGCTTGTTAGCAGTGTGCAGTGACACCAGAGACAGTGAAGCTGTCCAGAGGTGTTTCCAGGTTGCTGAAGAGGGGTTGGCTGTGAGGGAGAATGTTCGTGTAAAAATGCTTCCACGGGACGCTTATGTGATAGGAGAGTGCAGAATTTGAGTTTGAAGATGAAACAGGGGTGTTGGCCTGGTCCCTGCCAGATGCCTGACCTTGGGCAAGTGGCTCCGTCTCTCTGACCTCAGTTTTTCTGTGTGTAAATGAGCACAGTGGTGAGTTTGCTCTCCGCAGTGCTGAGTGTGCGTAAGGGAGTGAAGCCTCTGTGGGGACAGCGAGGCAGCCACGTGGTGCTGTGAGTAGTGGCTGAACTGAGGCTGGGGTGCAGGTGCGTGGTCTCCAGGCTGTTTTCTATCTCTGCTCCAAGTCATTTCTTGCCACCAGAGTCTTGCGGGTCTCATGGTACCACTGGGAGCTCAGCATCAGGGCAGCACCAAGCCCTGCAGTTATTTAGCTGTTCTGTGCTTCCCGCAGCCCCTGCTCCGGCTGCTGTGAGGGTCCCACCTTGATCACTGGGTCTTCTGTGTGCAGATTTGCCCAATAGGCTTTCTGGCCATCACTTTCTCTCCACACTCATGAGCAGCTCTACCCTTGTCATGGGTGGAGTGGGAAGAGCTTGGGAATCAGAATCCCTGGGCAAACACCCCAGCCCCACCACATGGCCTCTCAGGACTGATGCCTTTCCGTACATAAAATAGGGGAGAATTCTCCCTTCCACCGTGGCTGTGACAAGGATTAAGTGAGAGGTTATGCTTCAACCCCCGAGCAGAACAGGTCACACAGAGATCATCCCGTGCACGCAGGTGCCTATTCCAACACACTCCAGCCGTGTAGACAGGCCCGCGGGTCCCAACACATGCCTGTGAGTGTGTGGGCAAAGCTGTTCCTCGATCATACATTCTAGAGACGCAAATGACTAAACAAGCCAGGGTCTGTATTATTTTACCATCCTCAGAGAAATTTCGCATAGACTACCTGAAGTCAATTCTTTCCTTAGTGCTGGAGGAGATAAAAATCTAACAGTGAAACTGGAGTGTCAGCGTAGCATCAGCTGCATGCTAACACTATGCTGGTAGAACTGGCAATGAGTTTTAGGGATATGCGTGCTACAAGCTTCTCCCCCAAATACGTAATTAAATCAATTGACTCTCTTTTCCGGGAAAGAGGCTGAGTAAAAAGTCTGAGTTAGACTGACAAAATGGGCAGTCACAGGTCCTCAGGTAATTGAACTCACCTAGGATAAATTTCTATGTTTCTCATCCCTCTTCCACGGGGTGAGCACTTCTGCAAGACCTACACAATCGTTCTGTGGTAGTCACAGACAACCACCCAGTCTAGAACGAGGTCAAGCGTGGTCTGCACCACTCACCACCAGGGGGAGCTTGGACAAGTCTAAACTCTCCTAAACCAGATAGCTCACTGGGAGACCAACAGTACACCCCCGGCAGAGCTTACCAGCCCATGCCCATCAGCTGCTTTTGAACACCGAGCTCCATTGTGATGGTCCCTGAGAAGCTCAGCTAGCTTCCTGCCTGGTACAATTGCACTTTGTTATTTCCCTCATGAGTGCAGAGAGGAAAGAAGGGGCAGAAGAGGAGACAGCAACTCTCTTATTTCATTAAACTGAAAAGAAAACAGGCCCAGGTTGGGCAAGCTTACATTCCAACTGCACAAAAATGCTGTAAACAACAGTGACTTTTAGACTGTAGGTTGTTGACATTGATTGTTCTCGGTGTTTGTGTAACACTAGTATAGTTCTGGCACCTGGGAGTCCGAGATCAGGGTTCAGCATGGCTAGTTTCTGGTGAGGACCTTCCCAGGCTGTAGACTACCACCTTCGTGTTCACTGTATTGTCACATGGTGGTGAGAGGGCCAGAGGGCGCTCTGGGGTCTCTTTCGGAAGGGCACCAATCCCATGCATGAGGGCCCCATCTTCGTGACCTAATCACCTCCCAGCTCCTGATAGCAGACTGAGACTTTGAATTTCAACAAGTGAATTTAAGGGGGACACCAACACTGAGCCCACTGTGCTGCTCTTCAAGTGTATCATGACAGTCCCGAGTTGGGGCCCCATGCCTGCCCTTCCTTCTACTTAGATCATCCTCTCCCTGCACACCTGCCTCCTCTGAGTCCAGCCAACATGATCCTCCAATGCTCACTGTCTCAGTTACTTTTCTCTCATTGCTAAGACAAAATACCTGACACCCAGAATCAAGGAAGGAAAGGATTATTTAGCTGACAGTTTGTGGAGGTTTCAGTCTGTAGTTGGCTGGCTCCAAGACAGCATGGCACATGGCAGAGGGCAACAGTTCATGGTGGCAGAAAAGAGCAAAAGCAACAAGAGCAAAAAGGAGGAGCAGCACAAGCAGCCTCTTTCCCTCCCTTATACTGTATGCAAACTATTCACCCCAGGGTGAGTGTAGCGCTCACACCCATAATCCCAGCATTGAACTATGAGTCAATCACAGATCCTAGAAGCCCACCCCATGATTGCATGAGGATTTGGGGGGACATGCAGACACAAACCATAACATTCACCTTGACTGATCTCTTCCTGTAGGCCTCCTCTGCTGTCCTCCAGTGCCCCTACCCGGGCTCCTGGCCCAGCGTTCAGAGCACAAACCATGGTCAGCACACAGTATGGTATTAGGAGCTCCACTGTGGCCCTCAGAGGCTGCGTGGTCTTGAGTGAGATGTTTACTCTCTCTGTGCCTCAATCTCCTCATCCAAGATGGTATAGATAATGGGACCCACCTTGGGAGTTGTTGTGTTAAGAGGCTATAGTGAGACAGTGTAAGGATACTGGACACAGAAGCTATTAGTAAGTGCTAGCAAGTATCCTCATTACTGTTCTTGATCCCCAGCTAGAATTCAAAGTCCTTTGGGGTCTGTGTCTTACTCATCTTAATAACTGTCACTGATTAAAACAGTGAAATAAGTATTTGTTTAAGGAACAAATTAGTCAGTGAAGGAATGGACTGAACTAGTGCAGGAATGAAGGAAGCAGCTGCACTGAGATTCCGGGACATTCTGTTACACTAAATCTCATTCTGCATTTAGCAACACTTCTCTCCAACCCATAATTTATATGGTGCAAGTGGCTTATAGGTGTTTTTAAAACCTTAGGACAGCAGGACTCCTCATTAAAAAAATAGCTTAGAAAAGACTCCAGGCTGTGAATGTGCATAGCCCTAGGACAGACTATTTAAGTCAGAAAACAGTCTCATAAAGTCTTAGGCTTTAGACTGAGATGTGAAACAAAACATAAAATTATTTATGTCCTCATGCATTCCTTTCAGCACTAAAGGCATTAAAGATCATCCTCACTTTACACAAAACAGACTACTGCCTTCATAACAACCGAAAGAACTTTTACGGGGAAATAAATTGTGTGGCTAGCGAAGATTTCTTGTTAACGGTGTCTTCCAGTGAAACTCACGGAATTCAGAACAGGGCTAGTTCTCGACCACTTCCCAGAGTTAGTCGTCCTCTCCCTCTGTGCTCTAGCATGGCACTCCTTACTGGAGAGGAAGTGGACACTGTAGTTGGCAATGGTTATTTGATTGTATTAAACATGTATTGTCTTAGGATTAGATCTACTTTCATGATTCCTTCTAACCTGGCTTCTCCACCTCAGCCTCACAGACATTTTCAGCAGGACAGTCCCAGGTCTCATGGGCCTGGCCCACACACAGCATTTCTGCCCTCACCTGACTGGGTGGCAGAGGTCCACAACCAAAATGGCCCCCAGACATTGATTGCCCAAGGTCTGTTGGGAGCAAGCGGCAAAATTGTGATTCTGGGGGAAAGTTCTGGAAGGGAAGTGTGGACAGGGTGCTCGGGCAGAGCTCTACCAGCAGGGAAGAGTCAGGAGGTCAGAGAGGCCACCAGAGCAGGTGACACATGAGCCACCAGGAGAGGGCCGCAAGCATTCGTGGTAGGGGCACTCGACCTAAGAAAGACACCCCAACCATAACAACACAACGTGGCTTGAAAGTTCGTGCTGCCGGAATTGGTGGTAGAGGCGGGAAGAGGACCCAGCAGGCCCCTGCCTAGGCGGCACCCATAGATGTAAGTGTGAATCATGGGGCAGCGAGACCAGTCAGGAGGCCCATGCCATAACCCAGGTTTGTCCTGCAGCTTGGTGACAACCAACCTGTTGGCCACAGGACCGTATTTAGAAACACAGCTGGACCAAAGAGAGTGAAGTTACCCTTCAGAGTACTCCCACACGTGAGCCAGCCCATGGCACAGCGTGGCCACAACAAAACTACTACATTGTCACAACACTCTGGCTTCCCCTAACTCTGGTGCCTGGCATGTTGTTCCCCTGGCCAGTGTTCGGTTCCTCCTCAGCTCTAGGATCCTGGTGAGTGTCACCTCCCTGCAAACTCCGTCAGTGTCAGCCAGCTATCACCTGCTCTTCCAGGTCCCAGTGGCTTGTAACAGCCTGGGCTTACTGAGTCACACGAGCTGGGTGCCAAATCTTCAGGGATTTTACAAGCCCATTGGCATCGTATTCATAGTTTGAAATTGGCCAACATAGGAAGGCAAACCATGGAAAATGGCAAATGCTATAAATCAGGACTTTCCCCCTAGAGATAGGGTGATTGCACATTTACCCATCTGTGACTCTTTGTCTCTTATGAGGCTATTGTATAAAATTTCTCAGGTTTTCGTTGTTTATATCTGATTTCACTGCTTATATATTAAAACTCATCCTGTACACTATCTATTTAATGCAATGCCTACTTATCATATCATACAACTGCTAACAAAGTACCCACCTAGCCATGGGCTACATCCTGGGGTTACAACCTGGAGCAAATACACACACAGGCCTTTCCTTTTCCAAAGCTAGATAGGGAAGCAGACATAAATGACATAACCAGATAGATCTGCGATTGCAGCTACAGAGAAGAAGGACCTGGTACCACGAAAGAGTGTACAAAAGGGTTGCTGATTTATGTAAGGGCGATCAAAGAAGGCTTCCCAAGGGAAGGAGCAGTGGACAGATGCGACTAGGAGAGAGCAGGGGAAGGGAATTCTAAGCCATCAGTAGTCCTGCATCTCCTCTGTCCTGCAGCCTGGCTTGGGTAGCTTACTTCAATTCAGGGCTCTGCTGTGGGCCCTAGATCCATAGCAAATATGCCAAGTGATTGTCTGTGCAGGGTCTCTTGACCACACTTTGAGAAAGACTGAACCCAAGAGCATACAAAGACATCCAGTGTTGATAGATGGGGGTAACTCATTAACTAACCTTCTCTGGAAGGCCAACTAATTAATCTCCCCCTCAAAATCCTACCCTTTGCTTTGAACACGCTCATCCTGTTCTTGGCACTTTCTGAAGCAGTTCTGGAAGTCCTCTTTCACGAGTGTCTTTGCTTGCTCTGTTGCGGCTGCCTCAGTGCCCTGAATCAATTTAAAACATTTCTTCCTCGTGGTCATGCTCACTTTGGTGACAACCCAAAGGTTGAACAGTGCAGATCCAGTGAACAAGATGGGTGAGCATCGTGTTTTTAGGATCCTGCTCTTCTTTGACATGGCGTGGCAGCAGCATTCACTATGTTTTTTTGTCTGATTTTTTATGTTTTTTGAATTTATTTTTAAGATTCTTTTCTTTATTAGCACTGTGTGCGGTGCACAATGTTTACGGCCCTTGCGTGGCGCTGGCCCATGGACAGTATATCCTCATTCCTTCTTTCTTCCTCTTTCCTCTCCGCCCTCCATCTCTCGATCCCCCTCCCATCTGAGAAAGCTCTGTCTCCCTACTTGCTGTTATCTACCTTTTATTTTGCTCTTTATTTATACTTTGGGTTTCTCATATGAGAGAAACCACGTGATACTGAAACTTGCGTGTCTGATTTATTTATCTTGACATCATGGTCTCAAGGTGCGTCCTTTTTCCTACAGATCGCTCAGGTTTATCCTTCTTTATGGCAGAGCGTTACTCTATTATGTGGAAATACCACATTTTCTTCAACCATTCATCTGTTGATGGACATGTAGGCTTCTCCCAGTGTTTAGCTATGATGAGTTGTGCAGCTGGAAACATAGGTTTGCATGAAGCACCATAATATGATGTTTTTAACCCTTTTGGGAAGATGCCTGGGAGAGGAATAGCTAGGCTGATTTCACTTTCTGAGGCATCTCCATAATGATCCCCATAGTGATTGTACTGGTTACAGTCCCACCACCAGTGTAAAAGGAGTCCTTTCCCCTGCCGCCTCGCTAGCGTTTGGTGTTATCTGATTCCTTGGTGATGCCCATCCTCTCTGGGATAAGACGGAATCTCCATGTTGTTGTAATTTACATTTCTCTAACAGCCAGAAATGCTGAGCCTTTCTTCATGTATTTATGGGTCATTTGTACTTCTTCAGAGAAGTGTTTGTTTGTTTCACAATGGGTCTTTTATCCATGGAATCTAAGTTTTTGAGTTCCTTATACAGTGGCATCTCTATTCTCAAACTTCATTTATTTCACAATTTTGGAAAATATGGCCCTGTTAGCATTTGCACACGAAGGATGGCCACAGCCATGTTTGTCACCCAATATAGAGTTTGCAAAAGAAAACAAAGTTTGCCAGACGCTTTTGTTTGCAAACCAAATTTTTCACAAACAAACTTTCATGAACCAAGACACCACTGTATAGTCTAGATAGTAGTCCTCTGCCTGAGGAATAGCTGACACAGACTTTGGGTCACACCTCATAAAGACGCTCAGGAGAGAGGGATTCCAGAATTGCCATGAACCATGGACGAGTGTGTCTGAAGTGAAGTGGGGATTTGAGAGTGAGCAGTAGCAGGGTGTCGTCTACTGTAATAGTTTTTTTTTTATTTAAATATTCATGGGATATTTCCGTCACCCCTGAATCTTAAGCGCTGCACTTAAACTCTTGCTCGTAGCTTTGTTCCTACTCTCTTCTGGGCATTGTTTCCCTGGTCCATGAAATGAGGCTTTGGAGGCAGGCATGGTGCCACATACCTGTAAGCCCAGCACTTAGGAGTCTGAGACATGAGGAGCTCCTCAAGTCTGAGGGCAGCCCGGGCTACATAGCAAGACCCTGTCTCAAAAGAAAAAAATCTATGTAAAATAAATGAGGCACTGCACTCTGCGGTCCCAACATTCAGTGGCTGTCAGCCGCTGAGCTTGTGCCCCTTCCCCCCTGCAGATGCACCTGCCAGAACGGTTACGTGGGTGACGGCTTCAAGTGCTATGGGAACATCATGGAGCGACTCCAAGAACTCAACACCGTGCCCCGGGGGAAATGGCAAGGAAAGCTGACGTCATTCATCTCGCTGCTGGGTAGGGACACAGACGACGTGCGTGTGGACATAGCCTCCTCCCCGGGGCAGCCGCCTCTTGGGCCAGGGTGCCTGCAAGAGGCAGGGAAGGCTGGGCAGGGTGGTCTGCTGGGATCCACCCTTCTGGGGAGGGACACACGGGTGAGAGAAGAGCAGGCTCTGGACAAGACTTCCAACCAAAAATCCACGTGGCAAGTCCACAAAAAATCACAAGCAGTCAACAAAGGCCTTACTATCCCCGCATTTCTATTTGAATTCATCAGCTGCTGAAAATGATTTTGCAGAAGGAACACAAGTGAGGAGGTAACTATCCTGCCTGGTCCCTGCTGTGCTCTCTGCGTACATCTGCATGTGCGCCCTTGATTCATGGCCCTTGTGCCCAAGTCATCCCCAGGGAGTGACGAGTTTCCAGGGCAACACGGACGTGGGGATATCAGGCCGGCTCCTCACAGCCTCCCTTTCAGAACACCAGAGGGCAGCAGACAGCACGCTAGAGAGTCCTTTGCAGACCGGACCCCAGACATTCCCCCTGGACAGGGTCCTGTTGACATTTCACTTTCCCTGGTACCAAGTGCTGGTCCATGCCGCCTTCTGCCTGAGAACAGAGTCTGGTCTGATGCTCCAGCCGCCCCGGGGAAAGAGGGATGCAGGCCGGCAGCAGAATCTGCAGAGTCTGGGGCAAAATGCAAATGTCAGGTGCTTTGTTCAAATACTAAGCGTTTTAAGATGGTAACAGCAGAGCGTGAGTCTAGTGAGGGGCTCTTCTGAGTGTGTCCTGGACGGAACAGAGGGCTACGGCTTTGCTCCGGAGATGGCAGCAGCTCAGAAAGCCAGATTCATTTAGCGACGGGGACCTGCTGCTTCGGGGGAACTTGTTGTGTATGACCCGTTTGTCATGCATGACCTGTTCATCCAGGGAAGCTGTGAAGCCAAGGCTGGGGGAAGGCAACCTTGCAGACGGTGCTGCAGATGCGCAGGGCCAGCTCTTCACGGTGCCTCGCACCCTTAGGGAGCTTCTCAGTGGACACAGGGCCCGAGAGCAGCAAGCGGACAGGAGAAGGGCGTAGGCGGACCTGTCCTGACCCACAGCCCTCTGCGCAGCCGCACTCCTCACGCACCTCTGACCTGCCGGTGTTTCCTTTCTCTGCATATCTCGACTGCTCAGATAAAGTGTATGCCTGGCAACTAAGTACCCTGGGACCGTTCACCTTGCTGCTGCCCTCGGAAAGCGAGCCAACAGCATTCAACGTGAGTATTTGAAACCCCTTCACCGAGGGCTCCTGTGAAAGCCTCACGCACAATACCCTCCTTTACTCAAAGTGGGAAACTTCTGTTAAAGCTGAACCTGTGATGATGTGACTGGTGAGTTTCCGATAAACTCTTTCTGTTTGTAATCAGTACATACTAATTGTACATATGTATGGGGTACAGTGTGATACTTTGATACATGTACACAATGTGTGAGGATCAAATCAGGGTAATTAGCATTTCCACCCCCTCCAACAAATTCCTCCCTTCTACTTCTTTATATAATATATTGAAAATTATACTATAGCCAACTTACTGTGCTGTAGAACACTAGAACCTATTCTCCTACCTAACTGTATGAGTTGCGTTCAAAATATATGGTGGATGTCTACATTAAAGTTATTACAGTAAGACACATGGCCATTGATTCTCCCTCAGAATACCCCCCACTTCAGACAGCTCATCCCGCCATTCTTGCCACTTTCTGAAGCAGCCCTGGAAGGCCTCTTTCGTGAATGTCTTTACAAGGTGTGATCAAGAATACGGTGTGGGTGCTACTGCCAAGCACCACCCAACAGAAAGGCAGGCTCATAACTGCATGGCGGTGTGCCCTCATCCACCTTATTCACCAGCTCGGACGCCCTGTGACTTCTGGTTCTTCCCCAAAGTCAGGATAACCGGGAAAGGTAAACATGTTTGTACTGATACAGGACATCAAGGAGTCACAACGCTAAAGACACTCAGGAGAGAGGACCTCCAAGAACTGCTGCAGAGAGGCAAGCATGCTGGGATAAATGTGTCTGAAGCATAGGGAAGGCTTTTACGGCGCATTAATGGCAATGTGTCTTCTACTATAATGAATTGTTTTTAATATAAACATTCACCATGCAGTTTAGTCCCTCCC
The DNA here is from genome assembly GCF_000276665.1 of Chinchilla lanigera. NCBI lineage: Eukaryota > Metazoa > Chordata > Mammalia > Rodentia > Chinchillidae > Chinchilla > Chinchilla lanigera. The sequence goes on from NW_004955405.1 coordinate 38,431,632, forward strand.
CATATTTTGGAATCCATTATCCGATCTTTCTTTAGCCCTACTTCCCTCCACCCTCCTTGTCTCCAGTGGTCAGTGTTGTACTCTTTACTGCTAGGAAATCAACTCTCTCACCTTCCATATATGAATGAAGAATGCAGCCCTGGATAAACGTCTGAGTGAAATAGCCTTATGGACAGTACACAAGTCATACATGTCCAACTAAATGAATTTTCCCAGGGTGGAGGTACTCATGTAACTGGCAAGTCCATTACCAGCGTTCTAGAAGCCCTCTGGCTCCTACTTCCCACCCAAGGGTGACCCTTGCAGGCTCTTAACACATGGTCATGTGATAAATAACATTCATATGAGTGTAAAGTCCTCATGTCCCAAAGGAAGAATAAAATGAATGCATTAGCTAGGTATTTGTTTCCTTAAAACTGTCATAAATTGTACCAGTGTTAAAGGAAACAAAAGGAAAAATTTACTCTTCAGCGTGAGCAGCTGGTGTTTGAGATGAAGTCACACAGTAGGAATTAAACTTGTGTCAGTAGCAGTGTCCTATTGCGGTAACAGCAATGAAGCAGTCCTGCCTGGTTAGTGTGAAAATGGACTTGCTGCTGGGTGCACAACTGGGCTATCTTAATCCAAGGTGTGTAGTGATAATAATTTTTGCCACATTAAATCAAAACACAGTGAGGTCCAGGGTCGCTCGCCCTGCTATGCCCACGGCCGCTCATCTGTCTGGATGAGGGGTCTGTGGGTGACCATCAGATGACCTGGCGTCTTTCCCACTGGGGAGGAGGAAAGCAGCTCTGGTTGAGAACGTAAAGTTTGCGCAGAGTCAGCGAGGCGCTCGCTCAGTGATGGCTGAATGTGTACCAGTGGCAATGTAGATTTCAGAAGCGTTACGGCTCAGAAGCATCATCAGCCCACACTCGCTGCTTTTTTCTCAAATCTTCAGTGTTCCCTGCCCGTCCTCCTGGGCTTGAGGTAGAGTCCTCAGCACCCACTACCACCTGACTGACCCTCTAGGTACGGTGACTGTCTGTCAATCGCCGCAGCCTCCGAAGACTCAAGAGCGTCTCCTCTCCAGGCTCCCACGCTCTTTGAGGCCCCTCCCAGGTGGCTGTACTGGGAAAGAGAGGAACAGTGCACCTCGGTGGGCTCTGGCTTTGGCGCCTCTGCCTAAGGCAGAGGTTTATATCTAGAAAGCACTTGTCCCACAGGTCGAAGAGCTGCTGAAGGATCCTACGGCTGCTCGGAACTTTGTGCAACTTCACATCATTGCCGGGCCGATGGACACGGAGCAAATGAACAGCACCGACACCTTCTACACCCTGACTGGGGCCCCAGGGAGGATCTTCAATCGGGACAAGGTAAGGACTTCGCTGAGTTTCCTGCGGGGACCAACTGCCCACCAAGCCAGCGCCAGAAGCCCCTTGCTGTGTGTATCTGGGTTGGTGGACGGTTATAAAGAACTTCTCTCCTTATCCCTCGTTTATCAAATACCTTCCGTGTGGAATGAAGCAGGAAACACCACCAGAGCTGCAGGGAGGGGTGGGTGGTTCCTAATGAGGGCTGCACAGTGTCGGGGGTTAGGCTGGCTTGATGCAGTTTTCAAGGCCGCCATCGCCGTCCCCACCCCAGCAGGAAGATGAGCTACTCTAACCCTGGTGCCCGGAAGCCCCAGTACAGAGCCCACCAGCAGTCAGCCATCCTCTTACAGAAGGACGCAGACTGTGTTTGTTTTAGGTCCTGAAGTTAGTGTCTGTCTCTCCTGGAGCCTTTAGTACTGCGGGTTTTTAAACAAACACAATAACTTTTTCTGTGACGCCACTTTGTGGAGAACAAGTGATTAATCAACAGCGTGTGGGTATGCAGGCTATGGCTGCTAGTGCACTTTACCTAATACTGGTAGGTATAGATCACTGAGTGTCCTGCCCATGCGAAGTACAGGGCTACACCTGGATCTGTGTCAGGGGAAAGGCAGCGTCCCTGTGGAAGAGGCCCGGTCACAGCCCCTGTTTTCCCTAGGGGAAAGTGGACAGGTCACACAGTAAGCGCCAATCCGCATTCAAGCGTGAGTCAGCCCGGCTCCAACGCCCCCAGCAGTAACTGTTCTGCGGGTGTGAGCGTGGGTGGACAGAGCGGTGTGATGGGTGGATGGAAGACACACAGACAGATAGATGGCGGGATAGACGGAGGGATGTATGACAGATATGAAGATATGGCTTTCTTTCTCACAGGGACAGACATATGTTTACTCATTAATTCAGCAGACATTTATTAAGTCTGGAACTTGAAGGAGCCACATGGGTGGAAAAGGTGATTAGCTTCAGTTATTAATTCAACAACCCTGTAGCAGTGCCTTCTCTGTGTATCACGAAACCCAGTGAGACATCCCAGGGAACTGAGTAGCTTCAGTCCTCCAAAGCTGGCAGGTTACCTGAGGAGGGCATCATAAGACCTGTGCACTTGTCACGTGTCAAGGTCATGGGTGATTTCACATGCCATCTCATTCAGCCTTAATGAAAACCTTGTGAGGTCAACCAAGCAGACACCTTCATCTTCATGTTAAGTCACATGACTTATCCAAAATCTCATAGGCAGTCTGTGACAGATCCCAGGGATTCGGGAGTTTTGACTTCTAGTCCAGTGCTTGCCCCTTCCAGAATGCCATATTAACTTTATTTTATCTTTCTTTGGTATTTTAGGACAATCAAATAAAGCTTGAACTTCATAAAGGCAAAAAGAAGGTAAAAATTGTAGAGGGGAACATCATTGCTTCCAACGGGCTCATACACATCCTCGACACAGCCATGGACAAGATACAACCCACCTTTGAGAGCAACTCCAAGGTGAGACGTTTCAGGTATAGGCGATATGAACCCAGCCCACCTTCCTTTGTCCAGTGGAGAGACACACCCAAGAAAAAAGTGTTTGCCCACGCTACATACTTGTCCATTTTACTAAGAGGGTCTCAAGCTAGGAGACACTGCCATGATTTATGTTTTCAATACAATTCTGAGTATTTCTGCAGAGGGAAAGAAAGACATATAGTGTGTGTGTGTGTGTGTGTGCACGCACGCGTGTGTGTGTGCGTGTGTAGGAAAAAATGTGGATGTTTTAAAATCTCTTATGGCCACATCAGACAACCAAGCTCAGTGACCCCTTGTCATGACAATGTATTCCTCATCCTTTATAGAGAATAACAATCACTATCGTGATTAAATCATTCTTTCTGACCTATGGGACAATGGCCAAGGCTACTCAGAATACACAAATTTCAACTACTGTTTTAGTAGCAACACATTTGCATAATGTGTGGCAGTTGATCAAGTCTTTTTATATGAACCCACAGCTATAATCCGTGTTAGAATTTATACTCCTCTTTATGTTAGGATTTTTATTTCCTGAACCACTTTTGTATACTTTCACTGATTCTTTAGCAAAATGTCTCTTTTCAGCAAACCATAATGGCCATGATACCATCAAGATACAGACATTTCAGAACTTTTTTGGAGGTTTGTACCTTTCATGAGTTTCTCAAAAATGTGTATGTTGAGTTTTTTGTACAATTAGCAGAAATATCAGCTATAAACACTTGCTGAAAATTATAGCAACTATTTGTCTGGGTTCGATCACAGATACAAAGTTTCATTTCTCAAATGCAGAAAACCAACTTGAAAAGTGCCTTAGACGGGCAAGGGCCTGGTGGGCCATACACCGTTTTTGTTCCAAGTGATGAAGCACTGAACAACCTGAAGGATGGTGCTCTTCATTACCTTCTTTCTCCTGAGGTATTGTACCCTGCTTCTTCTGATGGCATTGGATCAGCACCACTGCTCCAGTCTGTGTCCTGTAGGCTTTCTTGTAACTAAGGTTAGCAAATAAGCAGCATGTGTACCACCACCTGCCTTCCCACAACCAAGGCCGACATCACTAATCTATCACAGTACCCTGGCACTAATCCTAGATGTAGCTTCAGTCTCCTCAGTGGAAATCCAAATAGCTCTGATAGGTCCAGGAAATAAGATCTTTTTACAACCCCCGAACTAAGTGCTTGATTGGATTTGTTTTGGCTTTTCTAATATTTCACAGTACTAAAATCTGTATTTTAGGTTCCCTACAACTCTAAAACCACCTAACGAATGATAACCAAAGTAGGACAGCCAGGAACAAATGTTATTTTAAAGGCTCCACTCTTCCCTCTACATGCTTCCATCTCTCTCCACTATCATCCTTCCCTTATAGATCATAGGCCTTCAGTTCTGTCACATTCTCCCTAGAAAGGAGATTGTTAGCTCTTCCACAATGGTGCTAAAATGACGGAAACTACCTGGAAGGTTTCCTCTAAATTCCTTAAACTTATTGCCTTTTTGGTTTGAAGGTTCACCTGGATACAGTCTTTTCTGGAATATTTTTCAGTATCTAGAGGAATATCTTGCTTTCAGAAAACACAGTTAAAATAGAACATTTCAACTAGAATAGAACAAAAAAAGTAAGCCTCTACTTTTCTGTCAGGCACCACTGCTCAGAAAGCTCTTCCTGTTCTTCTTAGCTCCCTCCCTCTCGTTGCCTGGAGCTGGCTCCTCCAGGCCTCCAAGAATGGGCTGTGTGTTTCTCTTTCCAGCTCCGTTCAGCGAGATCGCATTGCTAGCTTGAAGTCAGGCTCCAGCGGGAATGTTCACACCGGGGAAACTGGCCCCCGGCACACCACTGCTCCTGGCTCTAGGTCTGATCTTTCTCAAAGGCAGTGCCTGTCCACCTGCAAGGAATGTAAAACTTCATGTCTCTGTTCTGAGTTTTCCATTTCAGTTTGTAGGTGAGGAGTAGAATGCCTCTTCCTGTCATCCAGAGCCTGTGCAGGTTAAAGTTTCTCACCCATAGGAAGCGCCTTTTGTCTCCGTCCTCTTAATAGCATCCTTTAGCTCCAGGTCAGGGAGAAGCCTCAGCTGGAGACTATAAAGTCCCCATCAGCTCCACCAGTAAAATGGAATATAAACCGGCTTCCTAGCAGAAGGGTTTCTAATTCTGATGTTGCAACATCACATTTCCCTAACCAAGACAGAATGTCAGTTTGGAAACCATCCAGTCCCTACAGAGACCATGCTGACCCCAAGCCCTAGCTGATGGCTTCATCACTGAGCTAGACAGAAATAAAAAGAGAGGGTCACCTTAATGAGGTCATAGATTCCTCGAAAGGAAAATGGGGCCGAGGGAGGTGAATGTACAAAGCTCAAGGTCATATTAGCAACTTAGGACTTAGGGGTTTTTGTTTTTTTCACCTAAAACTGCAGGGAGGAAGTGAGCATCACCCTAGGGGAAAGAATGCAGAACACCAGGGCCTCTGGGCCAACAGCACCTGGACGCTTGTCCTGTCCCTTTGAGCTGGCCAGTGCGGTGGCCCCAAGCCAAATAAGGCTCCACTCACATGGGGCAGGGGCGATCTGATTCCTTTATTCCTTTTCTTCCCTTCCTTCTTGTACAATGGACCAAAATCGATTCTGGAGGCCTTGGAAGTAGATTATTCTGCTGGTAAATTCTTTCCTGCAGAGATGCTGGCCCCTTTATGTTGCAAGTAGAATCGAGGCTGGGAGCGGGGATGACTTGCTCAGAAGCAAGGCTGGCATTGGAGGTCCAGCTTGGCACTTTTCCCAGAACACCTCCCCTTTTTTAATATCTTGGCCAAAAATGTACAAAGAGCCTACTATGCACCCAGGCTGTGCTGGCGGGGATGCGGTGATAACAAACCCAGCGGATCCCGCCGCTTGGTCTCACATTTCTTGGCATAGCCCACGTAATCCCACCCTCTGCCTCTGAGCACTGCCGCCTGCGACAGCAGCACTCCTGCCCGTGGGCCCGCGCTTCTGAGCGCCATGGAGGAGCTGGAAGGGGAGGTGAGGCCCAAAGGCTGACCTGCTCAAGGTTACACAGCCACAAGAGGGCTGCAGAAAGGATCAGCTCCAGTGCTGGCCACTGGTGTGAGGCTGGCCTGCCCATAGCAACCTGCCCTGCCTTGATAGTGTCACTGACCTAGCGACGCGGCTGCCGTATCATTTACCTTGTGTATGGGCTCATTTTGGGGAGGAAATAGGCTGCCAGGGCAACAGGTACAAGCCGAGGTTGTACCAGACGAGCCAGGCTGTGTGGCCACGGTACTCACGGGCCAGTCCCCTGGCAGAGACCAGGGCCAAACTCAGAGGGGGCGGGTGGGGGACCAGGTTCCACAGGGCCTTCTGTGAGCCTAGCTGTCCTGGTGCTTGCCATGTCGACCTCCTGGAAATTACTGGGGTCTTGGTTTGTTTGCCTTCCCAAGCTGGCACAACTAGGCTGTGCTGGTAGCAGAATTCAAGGGCTGGGAAGCTTGGGGCTCAGCAAGGAGCCTGCAGCCGTCTGCAGGAGGGCATAGCTGCCACTGCCTTTTCCCCAAGGGCGTGGTCCCCCAGCTCCTGACTCCACGGGCTCCCTCCAGGGCCACCCCCAACCCCGAGATGGCGCATCCTGCCTATGGCTCCTTCTGTGGGCTCCAGGACCCTCTTTCTCTCCATTGCTGTTTCAGTTTTCTGTAGTAAAAGAAACTCAAAAACGAATTTTGTGCAAGGGAAATCCAGTCCCCCGTGGCTGGGTATTCCTAAGTCACTGCTGTGCAGCCCGACAGGTAGATGTTTATTACTGGGGCGAGTGACACAGAATCCTGAATAGAGGGCTGGCGGGCAAATCCAGTGTAACCCGGACCTTCTGGGAGGTATCGGAGCCGTGCGACTGGAGCTTAGACTCCTGCTCAGGCTCTGAACCTGAGTTAGCTCTGTGACCTCAGACTGCGCTTGAAAGTCAGTGTCATCACGCGTGAAACAGGCTGGCCACGGTCCCAGCGTCGCAGGGCTGTGGGAAGGATCACAGGAAAGGTGCATGCTGTTTTCAGGTCAGCCCCTGTCCAGGGTAGGGATTTGGAGAAATTGAGCTCTGGAGGGGGAGGTGATTTTTCTCATCCCAGATTTCCGAGTAGAGAGGTTATGAGTTATTTATTTCTATGGTTAAGGGTTCAAAGTCATTTGCAGGGCTCCCACAGGAGAGAGAGATCGTGTTTTCTTTGCTGACGGAAGTCTCTGGTTTCTTTGCAGGGCTCTCCCAAGCTTCTGGAACTCGTCCGATACCACATTGTCCCGTCGACTCAGGTTGGGCCCCCTCTTCCTGCAGCTGCTTTTCCCTGCTTCCAAGACACCCGGCTGTAGTTTGGAATCCCAGGGTCTTGCTGTGGTGGATGTGTGACTTTTGTTCTTTATCTGTGGCTCTGGGCGAGCCCTCGGCCATGAATAATGAGTCTGTTATCAAAGAAATCTCCCAAGCCGCAGCAACCCTGACATCAGAGCTCCCACTTCTTAACTCAGTCAGGGCCGTGAGAAATTAGGATGCCCTGTGTTTCCCCAGAGGTCTCCACTGTGCTTTTGTCCTCACAGTTGGAAGTGGCCATCCTCATCACAAAGCTGGAGACCAGGACCATGGCCAACCAGATCATACAGTTCAACGTCACCGACAACGTGAGTGAGGGCTGGGTGCTGGGCACTGGGCCGCTGAGCTCCTAGGCAGCTGGGCTGCTGGGTCACGGCTGTGTGTGTGCTCCGGGTGCTCTGCTCTGTCGAACAGCTTTATGACCTTTCACCTCAGTGCTCACGGCTGTCAGCAAATATCACTGAGCAGCTGCGTGCACAACGGTCTGCACCAGATCCCGGGGTGAAGCAGCAAAACAGGCAGACTTGCATGCCGGCAGCACAGGCAGGCTTTGAGACCTCCTTCTGGAGTCAGTAAATTACACGACTACAGTTCATCCAGTGGCAGCTGCAGGAAGTTCAGGGAACTGTGAGCCCAGACAACAGGAGTCTGAGAAACACGGCAGCCGCAGGGCCTGGGGGAGGTGGTGACACTTTCAGCATGCTTGGAGGATGAGTAGGAAGAGCTTGGCAGAGCAGAGCAGAACAGAGCTCCTGGCCGAAGAGGGAGCCAGTGCAGTCCCTGAGCAGAGGGAAGGTGACTCACTTACAGAACCCAAAGAAGACAGTGTCCCTCAGCAAATGCTCCGGGCTGGTAACACACAGTAGAGCAGCAGCATTGTCTCCTCTTAACTCAACACTAGTGATGGTGATGGGGGTCTCATCTCCACAAGTGTGCTTGAGCCCTGCATGCCAGGCGCTGTTCTAGGTCCTGAAGACAGATCAACAAACAGACAGGTCAAAGTTCCTGACTGCGCGGAACTTTCATTCCAGCAAAAAGGAAGCTAGACAGTAAAGCAGTGAACTGAGGGGAACATAGCACAATTCGGGTAAGGAGAAAAGCAGCACAGCAGGTGGGGATGGAAAGTAGGGATGGCACTGACGTTTTAGATAAAGTGCCTAGAAGTCCTCACAAGGAAGGAAACACCCAAGCCAGGACAGGAAGGAAATAGAGGGACAGGGGCGTGACTATCTGGGGACCGAGAGGGAACAGAGAGTGCAAGGGCACGGGGCAAGGAGTGTGCCTGAGCTGCGTGAGGAACAGCAGGCCGTGTGGCCAGAACCAGGACTGAGCAAGAGGAAGGGGGGAGGGCTGGGGGTGGGGCGGGGAGGGAAGGAAGGAAGGGCTCGGCTCACAGTGGTGGCCTCAGAACTTAGGGCAAGGACGCAGGGTCTTACTCCACACGAGACGGGCAGCTATCAGGGGACTGCAGGCAGGGATGGTGGGAGATGGCTGCATTCTGGGAGACGAGTTAGAGAGAGGACTACAACAGTCCACCAAGGAATGACTATGGCTCAGACAGAACAGTGCGGGGCCACAGCAAGGAGTGATTGAACTGTGAGCGTATGTTGAAGGCAGACCCAGCAAGATTCGCTAGTAAGCTGGATGGGTGGTGAAGACAGAAAGCCAACCGCGTCCCCACGGGGTCCTGGCGTGAGCCATTACAAGGATGAAGTTGCCATGAATACTGCCGGGGAGGGGCAGGTCTGGGAAAGTGGAGAGGAGGTGTCTCTGCCTGCCTGTGCGCTTCTGCTCCCTGTACTACAGCTGAGCAAGAGTCTATCTGCTTCTCCACCGACGTGTCCCAAGAGCCTGCCCAGCGCTCATTCTAGGGTAGCAGAGGGGTGTGAAGGAACAGACCTTCACTTCACCGCAGAGGGGTACAACAGTTCTCCTGCAAATGCAGCGCAGGGCTGGGACGTGCCCGCCTCTTTCCTAGCTCAGGAACCCCTGCCTGGTGTCCTCAGGAGCTCGCTCCACAGGTTCAGCTGTCTCCCACTGGCCAAGCCCTTCCAAAGGCTCCTTGCAGGGGACAAATTCAGGACAACACATTAGGGCTTTCAGAGACGTCTCCCCACTCACCTCTGTGTGGGGCTCACCCCCTCCTGCAGCCCAGAGGAAAAGGTATTATTGCTTCCTTCCAGGGACGGATTCTGGCGAACAATGTGACCATAGAAGACATTGAGGTCACTGCGAAAAATGGCCAAATTTACACGCTGGCTGGCGTTCTCATTCCGCCCTCCATTGTCCCCATCCTGCCCCACCGATGCGACGAAATGAAGAGTGAGATGAGACTGGTAAGAAAAGGAGGAAAACGCAGAGAACAAGGACCTGAGGTGGGGCCCTGCGCCTCCTGGGCCTGAGTCCTGATCACCCTCCCTCAGCCTAGCCTCACTTATCTGCAAAGACCCTCTTTCCCAATAAGGGTGCATTCTGAGGTTCAGGGGGGCATGGACTACCGGAGAGAGGCTATTCTACCTATGACCCTATTACACCACGGCTCTGGGGCCAGATCAGTTTTTCCCCATGGGATTTAAGATCAGTCTCTTACCTCTTCCTGGACCACCCTGCTCCAGGGCCATAGCTTTACTTGCCCTAAGCAGGACTCGAAATAAAACACCTTGATAGGTAGACGTTCCAGTGCTCAACCGCCTCTATAGTTCTTTGCAAATACCAGACTTTGTTTCTCCATGAGCGTCTAGATCCTCTAATGGCCTTTTCTGTTCCACAGCAGTTTTGTTTTGTTTTGTTTTGTTTGGCGTGGGCAATTTTAATCAAAGCACCTTAGGTCTCAAAATGGCTCTACCTGCAATCTGTAAGTTCCCTTGGAAACCGCAACCCTAACATTCTGACTATGATATAGGTCTAGGTCTTTCTTTTCAGGACACTTCAATAGCACATCAGTGATTGTTCTCAAGATATCTTTAGTAGAGCCCCAGCGTGGTGGCACACGCCTGTAATCTCAGCACTCGGGAGCCTGAGGCAGGAGGATCATTGCAAGTTCGAGACCAGCCTGGACTACAAAGTGAGCTCAAGGCCAGTCTGAATTGCATAGCGAGACCCTGTCTCAAAAAGACAAAAATAAAAGATATCTTTAGAGCATGAGCACTGGATATGGGGAAGAAATGGCCTGGTTTTATTTTATCTTCATGAAGACTGGAAATAGCTAGCTAAGCTCCTGACACAAGACTGTGGTGCCTTTTTGATTTGCAAGTTCTTAGCTGAAGGAATGACGCTGTATGTCTTAGTCTATTGAGCGTAACTTGGGTCCCTCAGATGTCATTTGGGGAGTGTGATCTCCTTTTGACCACTCCTCTTAAGAGACGTAGGAACGGTCCCTTTCCTCAATGGTTCCCAGCAGAGATGTGTGTTTGGCTCATTCTTTAGAAATGAGCCCTGGTGGGTACATCAGCTTAGAGCAGGGTGGGGCTCTGAACAGGCTGGAGAAGTGACTGGGGCTCCAACACGTTCTTCAGAGCATCTACACCCAGGCAGCTGCTGTTCAGCTCCCTAGAAAGAAGTCCTCCGGGTCCCAATGCTTTCCTGGTCACGGGTTTGTTCTTATTCAGATGGTTCAAAGCTTTTTCTCATCTTCTTAAAGGACGGAATCAACATGTAGTTTTGAGCTGAAACCCCAAAATGTTGTGGTTAGGTAGAGAAAAGAACTTCCTAGAGCTACCTCAGAATGGAGTATTCCTCTGCCATTTATTATGCTGTCTACATTTAAAGCCCATTCTGTCCTTTTTGCCTAGTTGAGGATGGTTTGGGTTGGATCTGTTGTAAGTCCACACAGATTCTCTGGAAAGTATGCATTTAGGACCAGCAAAGAATGGAAGCAGCTGGGACCTTCTAGAATCTTCTGTTTTCACCTGGATGGACTCCTGGCTGCCTATGGACATATATGTGGGGTTGCAGAGGTTTAATAACTAGCATTCTACTAGTCAGGGTCCCTGCAGGAAGCAGAATCTCTGTAATTGTCGATGATCAGTGTACCTGTGATGTCAACTAAGAGACCTGGAGGAAGAGGGTGCCGCAGAGGTGTGAGTGAGCCTAAGGGCACAAGCTGTGCCAGGGCACCCAGGGAGAAGCAATAGCCGTTACCACCCAGAACCCAAGACCCCCGGCCAGGTAGAGCGTTACCTGAACTCAGTGAAGTGAAGAGAGGGCGTCCGCCAGGAGTCCCCGGGACAGGGCCAAGGCACAGAGCGGACAGGAAAGGGACTCTTGACCTTGCTCTCCAACTACCCACTGATATTCTGCTCTGACCCACACTGGCCAAAACCACTGGGAAGCTGGCAAGAGGCGAGAGGCCATGTTTTGGGGTCTGCGTGCTGGGGCCCAGCACGGGTAGGGAAGGTCAGAGAGATTTGGAGGTGCACACTGGATTCCCTTCCTCCTGGATACAGAAGCCATGGAGGAGACTCTGGCAGATGGTTGGGCCCTATTCCTACTAAGCTAACTAGAGGGCACAGCCTCAAGTCTGTGACCCATGGAAGTACTTTGTCCCTGACACTGGTGACCACTGCAGTGTCCCTCGAGGGCAGGTCCCTTATGGCCTGTGGACCATGGGCTCTGTCCAGAAAGAGGAGAAGAGGGGCCACTCTGAGCAGGTTCTGTCCTGATCCTAAGCCCAGCTCTGCCCAGCACTGACTTCACTTCTCTGCAGAGGAGTCACGGGGGCTGGGAGGGCAGTGGAACCCTCTCTGCAGGTAGGAAGTGAGTCTGGGGACAGGGCCATCCCATGTCCTCCACAGGGACAGCTGCACTGAGCTGCTGCCTTTCCTTCCAGGGCTCCTGTGTGAACTGTATGCTGAAGTCTCAGAGTAAATGTCCTGCTGACACTGAGCCCACAGTGAGTGTGACACGACTGTTCCTGGCCTCAGGATCCCTTGGTCTATCTAATATCTTGGGGCTATACAGCCTGGAAACTTCTCTTTGCTCACTTCTTAAGCTAGAGCTGAAGAGAAAGGAGTAAACTGGACAGAAACGTTTGTCTAAACTCGAGCCAGGAGCTAAATTCTCATGATAAAACTGGATGCCTGCACTGTGGTTCTATCTCCAGCTTAGGCAGCTGAGACAGACAGGGACAGTGTGATCACCCGGGATCTTAGCAGGTTTTATGCCTAAGTCTCTCACCTGACACTTATTAGCAGTGCTTCTTGCGAAGGCCGGGGGATGATTAAGCCCATTTGGGTCTTTCCTTATCTATTTAAAAAGAAAAACTCATGAGAGGCTGAGATGTAGCTCAGTGGTAGGGCACTTGCCTAGCCTGTGTGAAGCCCTGAGTTTGCTCCCCCACATCACAACAATCAATCAATCAATCAATAAATAAATAAATAAATAAATATGTGCATGGAATTGAAGATTGATGAACTCACTTAAGCAGTGTGCCCTACCCACGGTGAGTTCTCAATACACAGAAGTGCTAGGTGAGGTTAACCTGCACCAAGGGTGAAGGAACAGAGGTGCATTTAAATCTACCCCTACTCGGGCTGGGGATTTAGCTCAGCAGCACAGCGCCTGCCTGGCAAGCGAAAGGTCATGAGTTCGATTCCTGGTACCGGAAAAAAAACAAACAAAAATAATTAAAATTGAAAAAAATAAATAAATCTACCCCTACTCCTGAGAGAAAATCTCCAGTGTCACTGGGTCACTGGGTGGATCTTCCCACGCGAGAGGCGCTGAGATGCCTGCGTAGGAGCGGCTGGGGATGGCTGCGGTTTGCAAAACGAAGCTGGCCCGTGCCCAGATGAACCAGAAAGTGCTTCTTGATCATTTAGAGATGTCCACTGTGATGCATGCCACGGAGTGGGCAAACTTCAGCCAGTGTTCTCCCAGCAAGGACACAGGCCTCACAAGAGTGACCCGTGTGGCCTTGAGCTCTGGCCTCAGGGCACTGCCAGGGACTGGGAACGCAGACCACAGAGCTCCTGCTCTTTGCCTCCCTTGCAGGAGATCTTCACAGACAAATGCATCTACAGCAGCAGAACCGGGAACACGAAGAATGGCTGTGCCAGACACTGCAATGCCACCGTGCGGGTAAGGAGAGTGTGGCCAAGGAGAGTGTGGCCGGGGCCCTCCTACGGGCCACCAAAGGCAGGCAGCTCACCAGCCCCAGGGGCTGCACCGTCACAGGACCCCGTGGGGCTTGCAGATCTTCCTGCACGAGGATGGAGGGGTGGAGTCCCCTCACGCTGGCCAGGTCACCCCCTCCCTGTGTCCCTGGGTCCCCTCTTAATACAGAGCCCACACTCCCCACCGGTCCCCGCACGCCTGCACTCTGCCTGCATCGGCCCCTCTCTTGCCCACCTGCCTGCCTCAGAGAAAGTGCAAATCCGTTCCCTCCCAGAACGTTCTTCTGGGTTTTCAAAGGCTCCTGCATTTTCCAGGTCCCCATTCACCCAGCACCGCCTCCATCCCCGATCTCCAGGGGCCGCCCCCCCCACTTCTGTCGCTGTCCCGACTCCTTCATTAGAGCACTTTTTTCCCTAGTACTTACCATTCTCTGAAAGAGCTCACTGACTTAATTACTTCTTTTAATTTCCATATTGACTCCTCCCTGATGGGCACACAAGCTCCCTGAGCTCTGGCCTTCCTCTGTCCTGCGCACAGTGCCAAAGCCAGGCGGGCACCCACGGGGGGTGCTTTTTGATTGGTGGTGGCCAGAGGCTAAGCACTAGCTGTGCCACCGCGTGCCAAAGGGAAAGACTTCCCCCGAGGAAGGGCTTGTATTGTTCACTGTAACAGTGAAAATCAAAGTGCTTCCCCTTGGAGGATTGGGTGCTCCACTTGGGGACTCAAAGGGGCGTGTGTAATGTCGCTTCTCAGATAACAAAATGCTGCAAAGGCTTCTTCGGGCCCTATTGCAACCAGTGTCCTGGAGGCTTCCGGAATCCATGCTCAGGAAACGGACAGGTGAGAGGACAGTCACTTGCGTGAGAATGCACAGTTTCCTGAATGCCAAGGTTGACCCTTCTGAGCACAAGTGGAACAATAATTTTTAAAACTGCAAAACCCAAAGGTGACATGACGGTAGCCACTACTCACATGAAGTAAAAGAAATAGATCTGTTACTGCAAGCACAGCAGGTGTCCACATCAGCAGGAATCTTGTTTGGTGGAGGGAGAGGGCCTCAGTTCTGGGCTCTCCTGTCACCACTGCAGGACCTCCGGCAGCTCAGCAGGCCCACTACACCTCACTTCCCGCCTGCAGAAGGTACCAGGGCCCAGGGTTCTATGACACTGTTAATAATAACACTGCCAATCTGCAGTATTATTATTATCTTAGAATCTTGCACTTAGAAAGACATAAAGGCCAAAATTACCTCATCTAACTTGGAGGCCACAGGTAAACAACAGAAAGTGAAAGTAGCCATGAATCCTACCGAGAAATTGTAAGGCAGAACATTTTATAGACCCATGTCTAAAATATGGCTCCTGTGAGGGGAAAGAAAAACTACAAACAAGAGTGTGGTCTTTACATAGAAGACACAGAAGTGAGAGGCCGGTACCAATGGCTGTGGCCGAGTAATTGAGACAGCAGCCCGTGCCCAACTCTGATGCAGGAAATAAACACAAACCCAGTCAGTGCTGGGCAGATGGGAGAGAAATATGTTTCCCATTGGAGAGAGGAAAATATGCAGTTTAGAGTCGCAGAGCAGAGCAAGTGAGAGTACAGAGGTGGCTGGAGCCAGGCACTCTGACGCATCTCTGCTGTGCCTAGAATGTTATGTGAAGGTTTTAGTTCAGCATCGTGGTCTCCCTCGAATGGCGTCCCTTAAAGTTCTAAATCCTGAGTCAGGATAGCCATGCTCATCACCTACCTGATACTAAGACACTCCCACAAGGAATCCAAAGATTGTTTCAAGTGGGATTGAATCTGAGCCCAAAGTCAGGCGTGAAATGAAAGTGTCTGTGAGTCCTTCACCAGCACCTACGCCCTTTGTAACGGCCCATGGGGTCTGCCTTTCTCCAGTGTGCAGACGGAGTCCATGGCAATGGGACGTGTACTTGCAAGGATGGCTTCAGTGGCTCCAGATGTCAGTTCTGCTCTGACCCTAATAAATATGGACCTCAGTGTGACAAAAGTAAGTAGCACTTCCTGGATCCTTACCACATGGAACAGGATCCTGGTACAGGCGTGGCGTCCTGTGATTTTTGCTTGTATTGTGTCATCATCCCAGGGTATTTCTCAAGTATCAGATAACTGGGTCCCACCTGTAGCTTCTGACACAAAATGCCTACCATGAGGCTGAGAATTTACATTTCTAACAAGTTCCCAGGGTATGCTGGTCTGACACAGCTGGTCCAGGGAAGCACACTTTGAAAACCACTGCTTTAAGGTTTCTCTGCACCCCTCAAGTGGTACTGAGACTGCATCAAGACACAGACTTGCTCCCTACCTTCCAAGCAGTCTCCTTCTATCAGCACCTCCACTTGAGGATGTGGATACAGGCAAGTTACCACATTCTCTATACCTCAGTTTCTTCATCTGTAAAAAGGAGTTGGTAAGACTGGTAACTACCTTGTAAGATTGAGTGCAAGTCACAAAGGAAAAGCTAGTCCTTTAGAACAGTGCCTAGAACATAGTATATACTTGATTCTTATCATCTTTCATTGTGGTTGCTGCTATTTTAAGTGTGGTGACATAAACATCAAAATACTAGTAGATATGTGGAAAATTCCACACTGAGTAGGCATTGATTTTTTATTTTGCTTTGGTTTTTTTTGTTTTTGTTTTTTTCCGGTACCAGGAATTGAACTCACAAACTCACGCTTGCCAGGCAGGCACTGTGCCACTGAGCTAAATCCCCAGCCCCTGAATAGGCATTGAAATATGCAGCTATACAATCTTAGAAAATATATGTTCTTTACAGTTACATACATGTATATTATATATATAATATATACAATATATTTATACATATTTATTTAAGCAACAATTAGAACTTACTGATAAAGTAAAATTAATAGGTAAGAGCTTGTTGACCAGCCAAAAGTTAAATTCTCACTCTACAACTTATTGATGGTAGCATTTGAAAATAAATCTCTCAATTTCTCCATCTATAAAATGAAGATAATATTGGTACAGCTGTCCTCTGGCGTCCTTGGGGAGTGGGTTCCAGGATAGCCCCCACCCTGCCCTGTGGATACCAAAACCAGGTGTTCAGGTTCCTCACCTGAAATGCTAGTATTTGTATAAATGCCGCACGCAGCTCCCAGATACTTTGGATGCCCTCTGGGTTACGTATATTTAATACAATATAAGTGCTGTGTGAATTGTTATACTGTTCCTTAGGCAATAATGACAAGAAAAAAGTCTATGCATGTTCAGGATGAACGCAATTTTTAAAAAGTATTACTTTATCTAAAACTTGTTGAATCTACACATGCAGAACCCAGGAACACTTCACAGACTATTGATAGGGTTAAGGTCTATAACTTGGGGCTTTTAGACCTAGCCCTACTGTGCCATATACCTGTTAGAAAACATACCCTTCTCATCTCTTCCCTTATACAATCTTCCCAAATCCACTCCAGATGGACAGGAACCCAGAGCACAGCAGGGTCAGGGCTGCTGAATCCTATTCTATTGGTCTTTTCTCTAGCTAAGATTTCTGGGACACAAAACAAGCATTTACTCCACAGCCAACCACGTTGGTGTTGTGGGACCCCCAGCAGGGTGCAGAGGCTGGGGTTGGCCGCTGGGTTTCTGGGTCCAGTCTCTCCCGTCCCAGGTCTGTGGCTGCCTGTAATTTCACTCAGAGATCTTGTTCCTTGCAAATTAAGCTGCCTTACTTAAAACTTGATGAAAGTTATTTTTTTGCTTCAATCTAGTTACCTAGATTGTTCAGCCGCGCTCACTCGTATTTGTCTTCTGCGCCCTGGATGTTGGCCCCAAGCCCTCACCTAATCCCTGTCCCACCCGTCCCCCTGGGGCACAGCTCATAACCCTTCATTTATGATCGCATTCAAGCCCCCACACCCCCACACCCCTCCTCTGAGTGTCTCCGCACTCCTCCTGTCACCCCCTCATGCCTGACTCTCATGAGTAGCTCCCATCCGTCTTTAAATGCCTCTACTCAGAAGCAAACCAAGAAACCCACATTTGAAGTGACAACAGAGATGCGAAATGCCACTGGACAGCATGATCCGCTGTGTGGACACATGGGCACTAAGAGAAGCGGGCTTTCAGGGCTCTGGTTCAAGTCCCTGTTTGGGAACTTACTGGTAATCTGGGTGATTTGCTTCACCTCTCTGGGCCCCAGTTGGTATCAAAGCACCAACTGGAGGGGAAGAGGGGTTGAAGGAGGGGGAGAGGGACTATGCAAAGAAGAAGCAAGGTATATCATGTACAGGGACAAATTCCTTACGATGAATGTGACCATTATGTATATCCAAAATGTACCCAAAAAAAGTATAGACTTCCGGGTGCTGGCGCCTATTAATGAGGTGGTGCGTGTGCCCTCTCAGGAAGTTAGGGCCCAGATGTCGGTCACTTGCTATCGCTGACTTGCCATGGGAGTGTGACAGACAAACACAGGCGCTCATCAGGGGCTCCGCCACCGAGAGAAATCACTTCTGTTTATGCCCAGACGTCTTCAGGAGAAGGTGAGAAATTGCCTAGCTAGACTCTCTGACCACAAAGCAGTTGAAAATTGAGTTCCTTTACCACTTTTGTCACATCAAAAGCCACCTCTCACCCTACACCCACACACACACATACATACAAGGCAGGATCAACACCTTGGGTGAATGTTTACCTGTTCAAACTTCATTATGGTAAAAAAACAAAACAAAACAAAAAAAAAACTGCCCCAAATCCCCCTTAGAATTCTCCTCCTCACTCTGAACCTGCCTGCACCTCCATCCTTGCCCCCTTCTGAAGCCGCTCCGGAAGTCCTCTTTGGTGAGTGTTGGGTTACTCTGAATAAAGAACCAAGACCAGAATCCAAAGTGGAATTTAAGAGCCTTTATTAGCCAGGCCGGCGGCTGTCAGTCTGTTCTCCACGCAGGGAGATGCTGAGCAGCCCCGACCCGAAGAATGTTTGAGCTTTTAAGCTTGAAAACCACATCCTGGTTGACGCAGGTGAGAAATTTTTTGCAAGGGCAGAAAGCGGAACCTATCGGCTTCAGCAAGCAGGTGCTACAAAGTTCAGAACGTTCTTAGACGCATACATTGTTTTCAGACTAAACTAACAATCAAGCATAGTTTCTGCTTCTCGGGTCAAACTGACATTTTCCCTCCACCCAACAACTCAGTAATTTTTCATCCGTTTTATGTGTTCACCAATTTTGTGTTCACCATAAGAGTCTTTATGAAGTGCGATCCCCAGTAGGGTGAATGCTGCTGCTGGATGCAAATTCGTACAAACATCAGGGTGTGTCCTCACCTGCCTTATTCACCGGATCTGGCGTCCTGTGGCTTCTGGCTCTTTCCCAAAGTCAGAATGACCAGGACAGGGAAATATTTTGAATCAGTTCAGGACACTGAGGCGGCCAGGACAGAAGAACTAAAAACACAAAAGAGGATTTCCAGGACTGCTTCAGAAAAGGACAAGAATAATGAGATGAATGTGTTCAGAGTGGAGAGGAAGATTTTGACGGGAATCCATGGCAATGTGTCTTTTACTGTAACAATTTTTCTTTAATTTAAGCATTCACTGTAGTAGTCACCGAGCTCCAGGGCACTGGGACTTGTGTCTCAGGGAGCCAGCTGGCATTGCCACACCATGGAGTCGCTTAGCCTCGGACCCTCACAGACCAGGCAAAGACTGGCATTCTACACTCTGTGCTCAACTTGGTTATTTCCCAGACACGGATGAGCTGCAATTGGATAAAACCAGTGAAACCTATGGAAGTAATTTCGATCATCTTGATTTGGATTCAGATTTGATCCCTTGGGAGTCAGACATGTGGAGCATAAAAAATCAGTTCTGTACAGTTAATGCTATTAAAGCAGAACCTCAGCCACCTTCTCCAGCTTCCTCAAGTTGTGCGGTCTCAGCTCCTCAGTCGTGGACTCTTGTTTTTCAACTCAGCGTGTTCCTGAGGAGCTGGATTGGTCTTCTAGTTTCCAGATGTCTCTTCTCTCCTTGTACGGGGAAAGCTGTAACCGTCCATTCTCAGAAGAGCCGCTAACAGAAAACACACCCACTGCTGGTCCTAGAAACAAAACTGAGACTGGAAGGACTCAAAAAAAAAAAAGGTTGATGAGTTCAAAAGCTTCAATTCGGCCCAAGCCTCCGTTACTTCCAGCAGCACCCAAGGCTCAAACAAACTCCAGCATCCCAGCAAAAAGCATCATTATTCAGGCGCTACCAACACTTATGCCATGGTAGAGCAGCAACCAGTTATCAGTATACACCCTGTACCCTCTACAGGTCGGACTGTTTTGCTCTCTCAGCCTACTAAGGCACAGCCCTGAGCACCCTCCTCCTCCTCCCTCAGAGTACCCGTGCCTCCTGGGGACCAGGTCCTGGAGTTCTGCCCTCTACTCTTCCTGTCTTTGCCGTCTCTGGAGGACACACAGAGCTACCTCATCGCATGGTGACAGCGGTGCCAGCCCCTGCGGTGAGCAGCCCAGGGGATGGAAAACTTTCTGCGACTGAACCTGTCCTACAAAGTATGATGAGAAGTGTGAGTTCAGGCATGGCTGTGCTAAGAAGACAGCAGCATACGTTTTAAAATATCGAGAGTCTATGTGTCAATCTCACAAGAAGAAGAAAGAATATATGTTAGGGCTGGCGGCAAGGTGGAAGGCTGCTCTTTCAGAGAACAAGCAACCGAAGAAAGAGAATGGACCGCTGAAGCGGCAGCTAGACAGAGTTGTGTCAGAGAACCAGAGGCTTAAAGTCCCTTAAAGTCTAAACTGAGGTCTTGGCTTGCACAATACTGAACTTGGGCCCATGAGCATGCTGGGACGGGGTCTCAGGAGAAAGAACTCTAATGTGAGCCCTGCAAATCAAAGGAGGCATCTTGGAGGATTTTCTGCTAAAGAACAAGGAACATCAGCTGCTATTACCCAGAAAATAGCTGCAGACGCCATCGTTCTGTTCCAAATGGCAAAGCCCTAATGGTACTAACTGAAGAATCATGACTTTATATTTCTCCACCTCTGGGTCAACCCTGGATTAACCCAACCGAGTCGCTGAGGTTGAACAGGAGCTTTGAGGCTGAGTTCACAGACACAAAGTAGAAAGGACCAAGTCAAAACAGAGTGGTGAATAATCAACAGCGGACCTGTATTCTTCAGGATGCTCTGGAACAGAACTCAGCTTCCCAGCTGATCGCTGCTCAGCACACAGGAACCGCCAGGATCGGTAGGAGCTCAGGGAAGAGCCACAAGGGTATTACACTTCACCCAGAACTTAGTAAGACTTCTCTGAAGCTGTTCGCAGAATGGGAGACACCTTGTAGGTTGTGTCACTTCGAAAGATCACCTACTGTTGCCTGCTGCTACTCAAAACAAGACCACAAGACCAACAATGTCCACTGTATTACCAGCAATTAACATAAATGAACGCGCGATCAATAGGCCGGATTGCCTGCCGGGTAATGGACCCGCAGCTCCTCCACACCAAAAGCTCCTCGTTTCTTCCTTACCTCCAATCAGCAGAGAAATCGAACTCACACCTTCTTCGGTCCCCAGCCCCCCAGCAGCCACAGAGGCAATCCACAAGGTGAGCCCCACGTTCAAGTCCCTACGGTCAACACTCTGCAGCCGGGTCCTGCCAGCCTGAAGAGCTGCAAGAGAAATGCCACATTCTCTCTCCATGGCAACAGGAAGAGAGCTGCCGCCTGCTCCAGCTCAGGGAGGACAGGAGGAAGAAGCTGCTCTTCCAAATCGCCAGCACTTCGGCCGGGCATGGTGGCGCACGCCTGTAATCCCAGCACTCGAGAGGCTGAGGCAGGCGGATCATTGCAAGTTGGAGACCACCCTGGGCTACAAAGTGAGTTCAAGCCCAGCCTGAACTGCATAGCGAGACCCTGTCTCAAAAAGACAAAAAAAAAAAAAAATCGCCTGCACTTAGATGTGAGCATTTCTCAGGTGGCAAATGCAGCCCGCACCCTCCCGGGGGCGCTGGTGTAGATTCGCCCACTCCGCACCTTTCTGAACAGCTTTTCCTTCTGTACTCATGTTTGCTCTTGCTGTCAAACAACATCCATGTCCCTTCTGCTGTTTCACTTGTTGATAAAGTGGGTTTTATTTTTAAATAAATAAATTTTTTAAATGTAGGCATTTACCATGTTTTTCAAGCACACCTCTTACAAAATACCATGGCACCAAGTTCTCCCAGGGTGGGGCCACCCACTCTCCAGGGGATTTGTCCTGGAGCTGTCCCGGCCTCTGCGATGTGCCGGAGCCCCAGGAGGTGCCAGCCGGAGTCTCCATGGATTCCTCCAAGCTCAGCCTGGACAGGGGTGAAAGGAGGGGTCCGGTCCTCGGGGTGCTGGGCCCAGCCCTGAGCACGCTCCTCCTCTTTCAGAGTGCCCGTGCCTTCTGGGGACCTGCGACAACAGGGTGGACAGCAATGGGGCCTGCCTGGCTGGCACTTGCCAGGGCAGCGCATGGGGGAAATTCTGTAACCGCAAGTTCCAGGACTGTGGACTCCTTGCGCATTTCTGTCACGTCCACGCCACCTGCGAATTAGAACCTCACACAATCAGGTAGGTCATGCAGATAAGGTCACCGCCATCGTGCCACCTGGGGATGGAGCCACCCTGGCTCTAAATGCTCTCTGTAAGTGGAGGCCTGTCAGACCAAGCTGGACTCAAACCGTATCACTCCCTGCTTTGAAACTTAGCTGCTGTGTGATCCTGGGCGAGTTACTCGACCTATGTGAGCCTCACCTGGCTTGTTAATGCTGACCGTACCTGCCCAACAGGGGCCATGCTGGACATGAGAAGAACCCAGTTCAAAAGCACCCAGCACCGGGGCTAGCACACCATACACGTCCCATTAGGGCACACATAGTTATTTCTACCCACTCGCCCACACTGAACCACCTGTCCTTCCTCAGGCTCCTCTGTTAAAGGCAGTGGAGCGAAGTCCAGCCTTTCACGGACAAGGGGCCAACCCCGCTGAGTACTGTCGAAGAACTATCCGGGAGCTGGAGGGTGGCGACGCCTTAGGAAACACTCTGGTCTGGGAAGACCTGGTTCAAAAGGTGGTGGCTGTGCCAGCCATCACGGGTCACGGAGGGTGTCTGCAACTCTGTCCCTTTCTTTTTCTCTTTTGCCCTAACTTATTTTGGTCTATCTCCCGCGCCATACTGCAGGCTACGTCGGGCCAGAGACAATGTTTCCACGGTTTATAGGCCCATAGCAGAGCGTCTCAAGGAATTAAGGCTCCCCTCGGTGAACCAGACAGAAAAGTTTGTGATCAGGACGGGCCCACACCACTCTAAGTCACTCAGCCTTCCCTTCAGCTTCTGCGTCTGCAAGGATGGCTACGAAGGCAACGGCCTCGAGTGTTTCGAGAAGAACCCTTGCGCAGAGCCAGACCGGGGAGGCTGCAGCCAGAACGTGAGTGTCCGTCTCTACCTCCAAGCTGCTTGGGGTTTTTCGGAAGTCCCGAGGGAGGAAATTCCAAAAGCCGACGTGTGGTCGCTCTTGTGTTTGAACTTCCAATTTTACAGACAGCCGCCGTGCACCCCCACCCCAGAATTCCAGGCCAGCACCAAGGGCTCTGCATCTTCAAAATGCACAACCTGAGACTCTGATATCGAGATCAGGGCTAATAACTCTTGATTCAGACTTCACAGCTCCCAGGGGTGCACCTGGTCGCATTTGCTCCTTGCACCACTGAAGTTGATGCTGCTGTTCCCATTCTACTGGTTAGGAGACTGAGGCTCAGGAAGCTGAGTTAGCGGCCCTGGGTTAGTGGCCCTGGGGCCTGCCGCAGTTAGCTGTAGAGCCCGAAGCCACACCGTTCTCACATATATGTTTCCAACATCGCCACTGCCCCGTGCCCGAGTCGCCTGCGCTCCTTACCCATGGTGCAACAGCGGGCTTCCCTGCTTCCTCTCCTGCTGTGCACGGCACCCCGTCCACCCGCTGCCCGAGGGCTGGGGGGTGAATCTGGCCTCTCCCCACCCGCCCCCGCCACTCCTGGCTGGAACTGCTTCAGTCACTCCTGGGGTTTCTGGAGAGGGAATCTGGACTCAAGGGCCTAGCTTCGCCCACCCCAGACAGGGCTGCCTCAGTGACTTGTCACGTCATCTCCTCCTCCCAGCCTGTCCTTCGACCTCCTGGGTATTAGGACAGTGCTGAGGAGCTCGATCCCAGGGTCACAGAGAAACCTGGGCTCCTGCCTCTTTGGGGCAGCACCTGCCTACCCCTGCGGTGAGATGACAACGGTGCCTTCCTTGGCTGTTTACGTCTGCAAAGCAATTAGAACAGTCCCCGGCTTAGGCCACGGCACAGCGGCGGGAGCAGTGGCAGCCAGCACCGCGCAGTTTCACCCTCTGCACCGCTGAATTTTTTTCACTGACATTGTTGCAGATATGCCAGCCCACCCTGTCCACCCCGCCCACTGCACTCTGCACATGCGCACTTTTGGAATGTACCCGTGGCTCCTTTCCAACTCCCAGAATCCTGTGGCTGGACCACAGGTTCAGAGATCTGGCCCTTTCTGTCTCCTCCCGTAGGCCGAATGCATCAAAACCGGCCCCGGGACACACACCTGCGTGTGCCAGCCCGGCTGGACAGGCTCCGGCAGGGACTGCGCGGAGATCAACCCCTGCCTGCAGCCGAGCCAGGGCGGCTGCCACAGGGACGCCACCTGTCTGTACGTGGGCCCGGGCCAGGTAGGCTGCACGAGGTGGGAAGTGAAGAGCCAGCCGTGACTCTGTCCCCAGCTACAGATTTACACTGACTAGACGTTGCTGCAGCTTTTCCTATCCTTTGTAGTGGGGGCGATGGATTAATTGCTATAGCAAACCAATGACATCAGTATCAATATCACCCCATCGCGTAGAAGAGGAAACTGAGGCACTGAGGGGCTGAGTAATTTGCTCATATCACATGGTAAAGAAACTGTATTGTGGGATTTGCGTCCAGGAGTCTGACCCCAGCCCCGCCCCAGTCTAACTGGACCCCACTTTGGACCCCACTTTAGACTTCCGTAGCGATCTGTAGCTCACTGTCACTATCATGTACCTTCATTTAGTGGGGACCAGGACAGACAGGGTGACTGATACAAAATGCACTGGGACCATAGCCATGGAAAGAAGGGGACTGACGGGGCCCCACTCCCCACCCACCCTCCGAGTCTATCCCTCCAGAGGTGGGACAAGTTCCAAGAGGCCACAAGGACAGAAGACGTGGAAGACAGGACCCAGGGTGGGAGATCACCCCTTCTCTTCTGGGTCTTGATGCAATTTCTCACTGGTGTGTTCTGAGTCTGAACTTTTCTTTTTAAATCTCCACTTTCTTCTGCTCCTTGAGGATGTATTTTTCCCACCCCACTGGGCACTGTGTGAGGTGGACCTGCCCTGGCCCACCGTGATTGACAGCTCTGGCCAGCGTGCTGTGTACCACACTGGGCTGGAGGAATCAGAAAAGGAGTTTATTAACTGGACCAAGGGAGCTGGGAGGGCATCCCTAAAGCCACAGGCAGGTGCACCGTCTAGGAGACGGGACAGACGCTGCGTACATAAAATGAAACAGGTGTTAACGATTCACTCCTTCCCTCCCTCATTGATCCAACACCCAGCAAAAGCCACGGGGCTCGGGGGTGGGGACCAAAGGCCACCGGGGCTGGGCCCGCAGCCAGCTCTGGAGAAACGGTCTGTGCAAAGCAACGAACACGAAACAGAGATAAATGCTGTGAACCCCGGGTGGAGCGAGCCTCGTCAGTGGTCTGGTCGCTCCCCAGGATGCAGAGGCTGCTTTCATCCTCCTGCTTCTGGTGTCTCAGCCTGCTCGTGGCCCACGGAGCTGTAAGATGTCACCCAGGAGCCCTAAGCACGGGTGATCTCCCCACGGTCTCACATCTCGCCCAGCGCTCAGTAAATGATTGCCTTTGTCGTTGCGGCACTTGAGTTGTTTGATTGCTTTTGAAAGAAGAAAACAAATGTTGTAGTGCCCGCATACTTCCTAAGTATGTCAGGGGACCAAAGACCCCTCACACTGGGGTGAGGTTCTGCGTGAGACAATGAAAAGCATTGTGTCACAGTTCCGGGGCCCAGAGTTCTGAGTGCAAGCGTCACTAGCTCTGGTTCCTCCTGAGGGCTATGGGGGCTGAAACTGGGGTGCCCTACACCCCAAAGCATGCACCTTTGGCATGGTATTAAACCCTCACGCCAGGGTAGTGGTGTGAAGGTGCTGTCCACCCACCGAGCGTGTGCCCGTGGATTGCCCACGCAGAAGCAATGCCTTCTCCATCCACCTGATGAAAGGAAGCCTTTTCTAAACTGAACAAGGTGCCTCTCATGCTAGCGACAGCCTCGTGCACGATCTCCACCAAGTGGACACCCCAGGGCTCGCCTCACCCTTCTCTCATAGGCATGGGACCAAGCTCTCCAAGGTGAGGTCCGAGTTCTTCCCAGGACTATCTCCCCAATCACTTCCAGGGCTAAGAACCCCAAAGGAAAGCACCGAGGGCCGTCCCCTAGGGAGACGTCATACAGGGTGCACAGACTAACGGCTCTGGGATCCGACGTGGAACAAACAAAAGATGTTGCCACCGTTCCCTGGGAGGCCAGCAGCCACGGTTGCCCTCATTTATTTTTCAGTATCGCGGAAGGGTGAGATGTGGACAGCTCTGGCGTTCACCCACCCCTTCAACTGTGTTCTTGCAATTACAGAACGAATGCGAGTGTCAGAAAGGATTTCGAGGAAATGGGATTGACTGCGAACCCACCATTGCCTGCTTGGATGAATTCGATAAATGTCACCCACTGGTGAGTTACTGGACATGGCAAAGGAAGGCTCTGAGGGGAAAAGGTTAGGCCTGTTCTTGTCTGGGTCTAGACTCCCTGTCGCCCCCAAAGAGCGCCTGTAAGCAGGATGAGAGCTATTGAAATGTCCAGTTCATCTCAGAGCACAAAGAGCCAACACTGAGTGGATAAAATAGAGGACACTCAGTTACATTTGAATTTCAGATACTTAAGGGATATATTTTCAAGGCTGAGGATATAGCTCAGTGGTACAGGCGCCCGCCTGGCAAGTGCAAGGTCCTGAGTTCAATTCCCAGTACCAAAAAAGAAAAACAAACAAACAAACAAAAACAATTAGGAATGTATTTTCAGCAGAAGTATGCCCCAAATATTGCCTGAATGAGACAAGCTTCTACGGACACTTATTCATCATTTGTCTGAAATTCAAATTGAACTGTGTGTTTTGCACTTGTCGTCTGTTACATCTGGCAGGGATGAAAAGACCTGGCTTGTGATTAAATAAGAACTTCAGCACAAGCTGCTCCTGTGACCCTCAGGGGTCTGCAGCAGTGACGGCGAACCTCTCTGAGTTTTCAGTGATAGCAAACAGACCGCTGGGCACACGTGCCATGGGTTCGCCACCACTGTCTGTGGGTCTCTTCCACCACCTTTGGTTTGCAGTGCCCACCTCACATGGAGCCGGGGTCTTGCCAGCGCAACTGTCACTGGGGAAACAAACCGGCCCCTTCGTCTTGGTTTCCTTAGGCGACCTGCCAAGCTGTGGCCTCTGGCGTGTGGGACTGTGTCTGCCTGTATGGCTACAAAGGGGACGGCATCCTGTGCTACGGCAGCGCGGCCATTGTAAGTCACCCGCGAGGATCTTGGGCAGAATCAGGAAGACAGAACCCCGGGGAGCACAGCCTCAGGTAGAGGCCTGCAGCGAGAGATGTCACAGGCTTCGCACAGATGCCACGCCTCATCTTCGGTCTCCCATGCGTCCCGGGAGGCAGGGAGCTGACTTCCGTGTGGCACCCCCCCACCCCGTCCACCAAGCGGTCCTGACTACTCTTTCTTGCTAATCCGTCCTCCCAGTCTTCCCAAAAGAGAGCTGAGCGGCCCCTGCTGGGTTACTGGCCTCTCCTGGCGGGTGGGGTGCCTCCCATGGGTGCGAAGAGCACCCCAGGCTTACCTCTGTTGGGAGTGCGTGCATGCGTGTGTGTGTGTGTGTGTGTGTGTGTGTGTGTGTGTGTACCTGCACATGGATACAGACACCTCCAGTGCACGAGGCATCGTCCTGAGTCCCTCACACCCACCAGCCTCTCATGAAGCCCCGTGTCATCATCACTTTCATCTCTGCTGAGACACAGCACTCGACACCCACAGCTTCAAGGAGGAGCGCTTCATATTGGTTCACTTTTCCATGCATGGTCAGCTGGCTCCAGGGCAGGACAGCATGGCGGAGGAGAAGCTGCTCATGCCAGGGCAGACAGGAAGCACGGAGAACACAGAAAGGAGATAAACCGCACCTTCTGACCAGACCCCACCTCCTACAGCAAGTCAGCTAGGAGCCCCCTACCACAACGGACCTTCCCAAGCCCCACCTGTGCGCACATGAGGTTTGCGGGGGCATCTAGACGTAAAGCATAGCCCCTTCTAGATATAAACCAAACCGCCCTCTGGAGTTGATGCTGTTATGATGCCCATTGTACAGGTGAGGAAGCTGAGAGGCTAAGCTGACTCCCACAAGGTCAGCAGCTAAGCGTGGAGCCCACTTCCTGCCTGGTTCGGGGCGTTCTGTCCATCGAGTAGGGCTCGCACCAAACCGACACGTCCTGACGTTTGTCTGTCTCCCCCAGCACCGGGCTCTAAACTCCAGTGGAAGATCTTTATCTTGTTTCCTGTGTCACTCCCACTGCTTAGAAATATTGTCAAATATTTGATTGTGGTGGTGCACATCTGTAATCCCAGCACTCAGAAGGCTGAGGCGGGAGAATCACTGCAAGTTTGAGGCCAGCCTGGGCGACATAGCAAGACCCTGTCTCAAAGGAAGAGAGAGACAGAGAGAGAGAATATTTGTCAAGATGAGTGACTAAACTGAAACATTTGCCCACCACTTACTTTTTGCCCCACTCACAGTAGCTGGTCCCTACTCCAGCTCCCTGCCAAAACTGTTAGTCTATCAGTCCCCAGGGACTCGCTGCCTCCCACCCTTCGGGGCCGTCCACAAGACAGTGGCAGAGCACAGGCAGGCGTCCCCTGCTATTTGAGGCTGGTCCACGCCTGGTCCCATGAATTCTCCCAGTCACCATCGCAGGCCAGAGAGCCATCTCCTGACCCACACCACACAATGCGGACTCCCACATCTGCCCTGGCCGTGGCCAAGCCCTGGCTTTGTGCTCAGTTCAGCCCCAACCCGGGGCCTGCACACCCTCAGAACGCCCCTTGAAGGAATCACTCCAGCACCTCTGCTCTTCTACTTGTTTGTTTACTTACCAGTTAACATTTTTCTTTTCTTTTTCCATACTAGAGATCAAATCCAGGGCATCACACTAACTAAATTCCCACTCCGCTTTATTCTTGATTTTGAGACAAGACCAAGTTGCCCAAGCTGTCCTCAAACTTGTGATCTTCCTGCCTCACCCTCCCAAGGAGCTGGGATTACAAGCATGCGCCACTGTGCCTGATTACTGACTTACTTTTTAACTTCTATCTACTAACTCATTTAATAATCTCAACTGCGTTTAAAAAAGAAATTGAAACGGCTCTGAGACATGTTGTCTTTACATAAATTTGCATGGAATTGTTACCGCCGCTTGGGTGATAATTAATAGTTTCTTTTAATGTTTTCGCATACATGAACGCACTGGCTTGTCATACTCCCTGCAGGAAAACCTCGTCGTGTTCAGTAATCACATGAGACACTGAGTCTCAGAGAGACTAAGTGATTTGCCCCAGGTCACACAGCTAGGAAATAGCCCACCCAGGAATTAAACCCTGTCTTTCTAACACAAACTCTAGAGCTTTTTAAAACCCTGTGACACCTTCAGATGTAACTGATTACTGGCACTGTTGATTCTCTTCGAGGCTGTAAGTCTCCCAAACCGCCCACAAGTTCTAGAACCGCAGAGGCCGCTCTCTCCCTCACACACCGTCGTCTCCTCTCTCCCTCCCAGCTCCCACAGTGGTGGCTTCTTAAATAGGCTCCTTCACTAACAAGTTCACACTAAGTCCGTTTAAAATAAGGGGCTAAAGCCTCCTGGGGGTCCTCTGCATGCCAGCCTCTGCTCGAACCTCTAAAAACATTAACTCCTCTAGTTCTCCTCAGCCCTGTGACTTGGAGCCTTCCCCATCCCCACTTTATAGAGGAGAGAAATTAAGCTCCATCGAGTAACTTCCCTAAGGAGCTAGAGTGCTCGTGCTGGGATCAAGATCCAGGTGGCCTTATTCTGTGCTCCAAGCCACTGGTCCCCCTGTGCTCGGGAAGTGAGTTATGTGCTAAGCTCTTCACACACACACACACACACACACACACACACACACACACAACACACACCACTTAGGGTCTGGCTGGCCATGCTCTTACAATCAGACTCGCTCTTGAAAGAACTTCAGGTTGTTGCTTCACATGAAGTTTCTGCAATTCATTCTTTACCTCAATAAAGAGGGTCATGGAGCCCCCTAAGAGCGAGAGAAATGCACAGCTCCCGGGACATGGAAATCCAGCTCCCTGGACTCCACATTCCCGAGCCCAGCCCCGCCCAGGAAGGCGAGTGTGATCTGCTTCTCATTGTCCTTTTTCTCTCCTGTCTTCTTTCTCTCTCCCTCCTGCCGTGGCACGGAACGAACAAGGAGCTGTTATTTCTCTTCGAAGCAGTTACCTTTACCAGCTGGGTCCATGTGAGTACCTCGTTGGAAATGAGGCTTGGTGCCTGCCTAACTTTGGATGCGGGATGTCTGTAAAAGACCACAAGGTGCCCGCAGAGAGGAGGGAGGGGCTTGCTGAGCGGGGGCCCTGGGCCCTGGCTGTGCTTGGGAACCCCAGGGAACACGTTCCTTGCTCTTGCCTGACCCACTCCAGAGACCGAGTCTGCCCTGGGTGTCAGGGTCTCTCAAAGTCCCCCAGGTGACACTGATCTGCAGCCAAGGCAAACAGATATGCATAGTTCCACCCACCCACAGGTCTTTTTAAAAAGTAAACACAATTCCTGATGTAACACATCAGGGTGCAGCTGGCTTTGTCGCAGCACTCAGGGATACTTTGTAGGTGCTTAGCCCTTGGCTTGGCGTACCCAGAGGAGCTCCTCCAGCCCTCGAAAGTATCATAGTCAAGGACCCAAAGCCCACCCTACCCAGAGCCCAGCAGGCTCTCCATTCCCCTCTACTACACCCAAATCAAAGAGCCGAACAATGTGGCAAAGGGTGTGTCCCTGTTTAGAGGAAGGCATCATCAAAATAGGGCCTGCTTATCAGCACCCATGTGGGGACAGCTCCTGGTCACTTCCGCAAGGCACTCTAGGGCGCCCCACCCCTTACAGGCAGGAGAGGGGTCTGATTTCCACCCAGATCGCTCATCAGGCAAGGTCTCACCCCCAGGCATGGGCTCGTGCAGGGCCTTTCTCTTCCGTCCCCAGCGATTGTGCACCCCCCACCCACTTTCAATGGTTGCAGCATGAAATCAGCAAATGCTGCAAACCAGGGTTTATTTCACATACACAACTCTGTGAAGGCTATTTCTCTGGCTCTTCATGAAGACTGAAGTATAAAGGGCTTCAAATGACTCAAAGTGACCTAATCTGACAAGGCTCATTGTTTTCATGGTGCTGGAGATCAAACCCGGGACCTTCACACTGAGCTACGTCACAGCCCTTTTCTATTTTTAATTTTGAGACAGGGTTTCACTAAGTTGCTACGATGCCCAGCCTGGGCTTGAACCCAAGATCCTCCTGCCTCCGCCTCCTAGAGTGCTGAGATTATCAGCATGCACCCTGGCGAGACTCACTTTTTAATAAAAAGAATAAGTCTCACGAAAGAATCCAAGGCGTTAGCCAGCAGCTGGGGCGGATGGCACCCCTGGAATCTCACTTGTCACCTCTGGCAAGCACAGAATCCGGTCCTGTTGCCCCTCCTCCCCCAACAGTAGTCAGGTCATTTTGCTCTCCTGTGATTCAGAAGGCTTCTCTGCAAACCATGCTGTCTACCTCCTCAAACTTCACCATCCTGGTGCCGTCCCAGCAAGCTGTTGAGGACATGGACCAAGACGCAAAGAACTTCTGGTTGTCACGGAGCACTATCCCAGTCCTAATAAAGTAAGCCTTGTGTATTCCAGTCTTCATGATGTTCGACTGAGCTCGGTACAGACATACCCTAGATGTCCAAGGAAGGAAGCTCATGTCCCTCAAATCCATGCGGCTGGGCATGTCCCAGGCTCCTTCACTTCTCTCCCCTGAGACGGCAGCCACCGGCAATCCTGACAGCTAACTCCACCCCAAGCTTTGCATGCAACTTTCAGTTAACCCAGCAACCCTAAGAGATAGGAGCTATGACTGTCTCCATTTTATAGATGTGGAAACTGAGGCGTGGGATGGTTAAGTAACTAACTCAAGCCATAGCTGCAGAGGGGATTTGAACATTCGCTACAGTAGCCTGACTCTGGCACCTGGTATCCTAACCCCTCGCTGATAGCACCTCTCACACTGACATTTCATTGTGAATCTCTGTTGTTTAGATACCATATACTCCTAGGGACCTACAGTGTGACAGATCTGCACAGCCTGCCGTCTTCTCACATGCTGGCCACCTCTCTGCAGGGCAGCTTCCTTTGCCTGCAGAAGGCAGACGGGGTAAGAGAGCCCTGTCTTTGGTCTCATTGACTCAGGGCATCTTCATTCTTACAGTATTTTTAAATTTTTGTGGTATGGAAATTCCAAATAAATGTGAAAAACAAAGTAAAACCTCCACATGAGCATCACCTAGATGCAGCAATTATCAATGTATATTGATACACACACACACACACACACACACACACACACGAGTGTGTAGCACTCACCCTATAAAATGTGGTCATATTCCCGCCTCCTGGAAGGCACAGACTGGCTGGGAAAGAGTGAAGGCTGTGCATTCCATGACGTTTATTGTGGTTCAGTTACTAAGGACTGGCTACTAGAGTCTTCTAACGGAGTCACCGTAGATAACTAAAACTACACAGGAACTCAGAGTGGACGCACAGCCTGTACTGAGAACCTGCTATGCACAGGCAGAGCTGAGCAAGAACCGGGAGAGCGCCGAGTCCCCAGGAGAGAGCTCTCGGCCTGGCGCCTCCAGAGTGAATCTGAATTCCATGAGGCAGTGGCTGCCCGCCTATGGGTGCCCGCGTCCCAGAGCTCTTTCCAGGAATCGCCCAGGACAAGAATCAAGGCTCTGCCAGAAAGTCAGAGCTGTCACTGTGGGGACTCAGGGGTCATGGTCAGAGCTGCTTGAGAGCCACTGCTCTGAAATCCTCCCACCTCCCACGGGGCAGGGATCCACGCAGCTGTACCCTGATCCGCGCAGCTCACTGGGTGATTCGTTTCAGAAGCAGAATACACATGGAGTTTCTGAGCTTGAAACTATTTCTCTATGAGTCCATGTTTGCAGGACACAATGATAATTTTGAGAACTGCCTCAGAAAGTGGCAGGAAGTATTCAAAGTGAGGGGCAGGGTTTTGAGGACAGTCATAGTGAAGTGTCCTTTATTGTAATAAAGTTTTAATGTAAACATGTATATCTTGCTCACACCTTGTAGTAGGGGGAAATGCGGTTGTGTGTGTGTGTGTGTGTGTGTGTGTATGTGTGGTGTCTAATGAGTCACAGTTTAAAGGTATCTCTTAATGTGATCCATGCCCAAGAGCATGAAGGGCATGCTGGTCACAGACGGCAGCCTGAGGTGGCCCCCTCAAGTGGCTCTCAGGCCCACCTGCCCGCCGCCGTGTGCCTTTGCAGAATGTCACCATCGGAGGTGCGACTATCATCGACGGCGACATTGCAGCCACCAATGGCGTGATTCACATCATCAACAAGGTGAGGACGCCGCCGTCCCACACTGGAGCTGGAGCGTCTGTCCCAGCTACTCACCCCCTGGGTGGGGTCAGACTCGGCAAATCAGAACTGCTGGGCCTTACTGTGAAAGGAACCTGAGGGTGCTCCCTGACCTTTATGTTAAACAATTTAGAGACGGCCTTCACTCCAACTGGTCCACCACTTCTCAGCCTGTGTTCTGCAGCAGCCCTGCGTCACGTGTGTCCACACACACACACAAACATGCACCCACCCACTACGCATGCACACACCACACATGCACACACATGCTCACACATGCTCGCTCTTGTGGGCACACAAGCACCAAACATCATGAAGCCAACAGGCAGTACTCACTCGCTTCCCCAAATTACTGCACCCTGAAAATGGCAGGGGCAGAGGCAGGCCCTAAGGAAAAACTGCAGAGGGGTAGAAAAAGTATTATGAGATTTTCATTTTCTTCTAAGTCCCCATTCAACAGCATACAAAGGTGTGAAACGGAAAAAATTCAGAAGAATGGAAATGGGATTACAAGCTACCCCATAATTTTCAGTTACTATATTAGGATCTTCACTTATGTGAACGTTAGAATGTAGGGTACACTTTAGGGAACTTTGGAAAGGTAAAAGATTGGGGAAAAACAATTAACTAATTGCATTTCATTAAAATTGTTCTCACTCGGCACTCAGATACTCACTTTTGATTTTAAACTGTAGAAAAGGTCAACTATTTCTGTCCAGAAAAAGAGAGGCTAATTTTAAGACTCCCAGATGTATTATTTTGCAAAGAACTTTGGAGCCTCACGCCTCAACAAGAGGCAGGAAGAAATGTTTTTAATCACAGGATTTATCTCTTGTTGGAAGCTATGATTTCCTGTAATACAAAGTAATGTTTCTTATCAAGAGCATTTTTCTTTTCCCAATAAGGCTTGTCAAAGTACTAAAACACCTTTTTAAACTATAAAATTATCTCTTCTCTTTTCTGTTCTCTTCCTTTCTTTCTTTTCTTTTTTTTTTTTTTTTTTTTTTTTTTTTTTTTTTGGTTTTTCTCCGGTACCGGGAACCGAACTCACGACCTTGCACTTGCCAGGCAGGCGC
>NW_004955405.1:38466018-38524733 GCF_000276665.1 Chinchilla lanigera
TTTTTTTTGGTTTTTCTCCGGTACCGGGAACCGAACTCACGACCTTGCACTTGCCAGGCAGGCGCTTTTGCCGCTGAGCTAAATCCCCAGCCCCTCTTTTCTATTTTTTAAAGTCTTGCTATGTGATCCAAGATGGCCTTGAACTCACTACGTAGCCCAAGCTGGCCTTGAATTCACAACAGTCTTCCTGCCTCAGCCTTCTAAGTGCCAAGGTTACAGGCGTGTACCACCACACCTGATTCCAGTCTAACATTTTTGATTGACAACTTCTCTAGCAGAATAGCACCTCAATCTATCTCCTGCACTGAGCTTGTTGCCATGGGGACCAGTTCAAGTCCCGCCCTCTCTGCAGAGCCCTCCCTGACCCATGAAGCCCACAACACTGAGTGTGATGTGGTATCAAGAGGCCAAACTCTAAAGCCACAGCTGGGCTGTAGCTGTGTGGCCTCGGGCAGTCATCTCACTTCCCTGAACCTCATCTTCCTTCCACTGTGAGGACTTGGCAGCACCCTCTATCTCGACTCCTGCTGCCCACAGGGCCCTCGCTCAATGCTGGTTTTATCCTCTTCCTCCTCCTGGCCCAGGATGGACTGGAGCTAAATTCCAGCCCATGTCACTTCCCAGACTCTCTACCCACGAGGGGTTCAAGTCCTGAGTGAACCCCAAGGATCTGCAGTGGTCCTCATCAGCGCATACACTTAGGCCCTGGACAGGACCGCTGAGTCCTACCAGACTCCTCGTAGTTTTCTGTCACTTCCCATCCAATCATCTCAAGCCCTTCCTCTCCCTTCAGCTCTCAACACTCACAGATGGGTTGATCTTCCTCTAACACAGGGACTGGCTCAGTTTTCCTAAAAAGAACCAGGTAGCAAATCCCAGGCCCTGCACGTCTATAGTCTTGGTCACAACTACCCAACTCCACCTCGGACGTGCAAAATCAGCCTTACGCAGCCTGCGAACAAAGGTGCACGGCTGAGTTCCCGTGAAACCGCATTTCAAACATGGCGGCAGACTAGACTCGGCCACCTGCTGTGTACACTCTGAACACCCTAAGGGCAGGACCCAGGCTCCAGTCACATCTGTGTGCAAATTCCCTGATCCCTACAGCCGAGGAGTGTTGGTTGGAGACTGAATTAGGAAAACAGTCCCGCCTCAGGTTCTTCCATCTGAGAAGGTTCTGGGGGAATGAGAAGGCTCTGGATGGAATGAGGAGATGGACACGGTTACCTTGGCCAAAGGCTGACCACAGGACAAAGGCAGGAGCTACTACTCTCTGCGGCTGCCTCTTGTCTCTGGGGATGCAGACTGATGTTTTTAACAACAAGTCAGGAATCTCAACCTTTTTGTTATAAACACCCTGTGTTTATTACATTTCATGAGCCCAGCAAAGCATGTTCACAAGGCAGACTCAGGCTACTGGATTGCAGCAGCCGTAACACTTCTGGGCAAAGAAATAAAGAACCTGAGAAATAAACACAAGAATAACAAAACATAGATTTTAGCTGCAGCCTGTTGCTTTTCAGTCACAGTTGGGGGTTCCCTTTGTCCAGGTGGATTAACAAAAGGTAGAACAGATTCCTCAGCGCCATTATAGTCTTTTGTGCGAGACGAATCTTTCTCTAGTTGAGGGGAAATTCATCTGAGGATGAGACACAAAACTGAACATCTCTAAGTCCCTTCCAGCCTCATCACTCTGCGTGCCAGGATAATTTATTCTGTGAGTCATCAAGACATGGTCCTCCCTGTCCCTGTCCAGGCCTACCACCTCCCAATTCCTTTACTGTCTAAGGAAGTAAACAGGACTTTGTAAGTATCACTGAACAGAAAAGGATACAACAGTGCACTCAACAGAATTTGTGGTTTCCTTTCCCAGGTGCTGGTCCCCCCAAGAAGTCAAAGTGGCATCTTACCAAACCTGCTTACCCGGCTGGACCAGATGCCTGACTACTCCATCTTCCGGGGCTACATCATTGCAAGTACCACAGTCCCCCAGACCCCTGGCTCGGGTCACCTGGGGGCAGGAATCCTCACGGGCTCTGTCTCTTCCCTCCACAGCACTATAATCTGGCAAATGTCATTGAAGCTGCTGATGCTTACACGGTATTTGCCCCGAACAATGCCGCCATCGAGAATTACACCAGAGAGAAGAAGGTCACCACTCTGGTAGGTATCTGGAACGAGAGCCAGGAAAGCTATTTCCTGGGAGTTCGAACACTCGACCCCTCAGCGCCCACAGACACAGGCAGGCAGGCATCCCAGGACCCTGGGAGGAGACTCACGGTCTTCTCTGCTCCTCCTTCTGGTCTCTCCCTGGGCCTGAGCGGCCAAGAATGCCAGCAGCAGGACCTAGCGGGGTGAACCCTCCCTCCCCTTCTCCTGTTCTCATTTTCCCAATTCCTAACATCTGGGGTAAACAGGTAAAGTTTGTCAAAGAATTCTGTGAATCAACTGAGAGGCTTCAATCATGATCTTTGGCCTCAAACCCAAGGGCAGGTCCCCTTTCTTATGGGACCAAGTGTGGGCGACCCTGCCCCTGAGGATGGGAAGACCTGCTCCCTGGCCACACTTTATTTTCTACTCGGTGGTGGCTCCAGAGTTTTCACACTGGAGCAGCCCAAGGCCTCAGCCCCACATGGAAGATGTGTATGAAGTCAGTTTGCACAACCAAGCGCAGTTTTCACTTCTGTCTTCGCAGGGAGACAGAGCTGAAGGTGCTAATAAGATGGGGCTCATGCTTGGAATCCCACTGAGCCACCTTGGGCCTCTGCAGTTCCCCACCCAGGCTCTGGGGAAACTCAGTGGTCTAACCAGAGATGTGGGCTCATGGACCCTAAGCATTGCAAAGACACCTGGGGCCATTGTTTTTACACACCCAAACACACACGCTGGCCCCCATCAGGAAGGCTGCCCTCCCCTTTCCTATCTCCTCAACCCCCCTACCTGGTCCCTGTCCAGTCCCACCACCTCCCAGAGTGGCTGGTCCAGGCTGCCTCTCCTGCCATGTCCCCCCTTACCATGTACCCGCGGCATGAGGGACCGTCTGTCCAGGTCATGGGTCTTAGCTTCCCACCACGAGGGCAGAGACGATGTCGAGCTCCTGTAACAGGGACGACAAGCAGGTGGGACTCCCAGGATAGAGTCAGGCACCATCTTTACTGTCCCTGCCCCTTTCCCTTTTTCCTGCTTTAGAATGAAACTTCAGGCGGTCTCATAATCTTTCTACCTCCCCCAGAAGTCCTAAAGCCATTTTAAGCTACAAACACAGCCTGGGTTAAGTTAGATGATGATGATGATGATGATGATGATGATGATGATGATGATGACGATGCCCCTGCTGTGATCTGAATATGGTTTGAGGTTCCCCTTGTTTTATACGTTGGTTGGAGGTTCGCTGTCTACGTAGCGATGTGGCGAGGTGGGGGATTTCTGAGGCTGAGTCCAGTGCCGGACGATGAGGTCATTAGCGGCTCTGCCTGGGTTGGCCTGGGCCTCATGGAGTTCGGGAGTTGTCCTCAAGACCAGCCCCTTCCCCCTCTGGCTTCCTGTCTCTCTATGTGATTATTTTTCCCTTAATTTCTATGCGTATCAGTCCGTGTTAGCTCTGCATAAAGATTGCCTTCACCAGGGTAGCTGGCATCTGTGCAGAACACACCTCCATTCCCTTTCCATCCCCTTCCCTCCTCCCTCACTCCTCCCTCCACTGCTTGGTGCCATTTGCAAAAGATCTATCTCCCTGTTTCCTATTAGCTGTCTCTTTTTTTCTTTGCTCTTTAAATTACTTACACTTTAGGTTCTCCTAGGAGATTTGGGTTCTCATATAGGTGTCTGATTTATTTCACTTAACATTATGGTGTCAAAGTGCATCCATTTTCCTACAAATGACTCACCTCTTTTTTTGTTGTTGTTTATTTGTTTTGTTTTTTGGAGACAAGATCTCATGACATAGTTCAGGCTGGCCCTGAACTCAACTGTATCTTTCTTGATAGCAGAGTAGTTAGTACTCCGCTGTGTGTAAATACCACAGGAGTTCACGCCTTGACAGTGACACCAGCCCTGAGGCCCTCACCAGAGACCAAATAAGTGGGACCATCTTGGACTTTCAGCCTCCAAAACTCTGAGATAAACAATCCTCCTTTCTTCATTAAGAGTCTACCTGCAAGCGTTTCGTTATAGCAAACAGAAAATGAACTAATACACAGTTCCTTATCTTAACCAATGTTTTGAATTGGATTGGAAACCATCTTCCCTTTCTGCTCAGTGAAGTGAGTGCAGGCGGGAAGCTGCAAAAGAGAGCTGAGTCCTCAGCCAGGGTCCACCAGGAGACCCAAGCCACACCAGTTTTGTTGTTTTTTTTTTTTTTCCTCAAAGGGAAGATTTAATAGTAGGAACTGTTTAGTGAGTTTAAAGCCACATAAATATACCTGAAAAGTAAAAAAGAAAAGATGTGGGGGGATTATAGGGGTAGTGCCTGCAGGAAGCACAGAACACTCCCAATACTGAAAGAACAAAAGGAAGAGGATAGAATTCGTAAAATTTAGAAACTTAAAGTGGAGCCCAGTGGATCTGAAGAGGGTTGGCCACTGTGAGCATGGGAAAGGGTGCTCGCAACTGTGAGCATGGGAAAGGGTCCCTGTACACCCAGCTGTCCCTGTGGGCCCAGATGGCACTGCCGGGCTGGTGTCTCAGAGGTAGGGAGGATGTGACGAAGCTGGACCTCAGGTGACAGGAAGCTGTCACCCAGACTCAGCTGCCACGTGGGAAAGGGAAAGAGGGATGCCACACATTCTTGCCTGATAGGCAGAGGCTCAAAGCAAGCCACTAGCCAAGGAGAGGGAGATGGAGACGCAGCTCCACCGCACAGATCAGAGTGTGGGAGCGAGGCTTTGGAGCTGGGAGAAGTGACTTTGTATCCTCCTTCTCCCCGGCTCTGCATTATCCCTTATTCTGATTCCTGCTCTCAGTAAATTCAGTTTTGGTTTGATTAAGGCTGAAGTCGAGGGGTAGGAAGTGTTGGTGGTTAGGAAAAGACATTGAAGCAGAAGGAAGAGGGTAAGAAAGACCTTAAGAATCCAGAGCCCACTCTGATCCACCAGCTTGGGAGCCACATCTGGGTCCAGGAGACACCCCACTCTGTTGCCCCAAGCCAGCACTGTGGGTGTAGTCTGTCTTCATGCAGTGACAACTCTCCTGACCCAGTGCTGAGCAGATGACCAGCAGTCCTTGGCTTATGAGTGCCGGGGACTAAGTCAGACCTCATTGCAACAGATCACCTCATCTGGAGGGTTACGCTCTCTGAAATGTCCCCTCAGGATCCCCAAGGAGAAAACAGGCTGGGTGTGGGGATCTCTCAGTCTCTCTGTCTCTCTCTGTCTCTCTCTGTCTCTCTGTCTCTCTCTGTCTCTCTCTTCTCTCTCTCTCTCCAGCTACTCTGCCCAAGGAGGTCATCTTCAAAATCCACTCCCAACTTTCCTACCTTCCATGTGGGTTTTAGAGTCACGTGACAAGTTCCTGGGCACCCTACTTGGAAATTTTGCAAATTCTCCAAGGTGATCTTTTCACAGCTCACTTTATTATTGAGTACATTCCACATCTTGATGCCTGGCCAATGTATTGAGTACATTCCACATCTTGATCCCTTGCACTGGGATGAGCCGCTGCTGCCCTTTGTAAGCCCGTAGTGCCAGCAGGGTGGGTCAGCCAGGACCCACTGTGCTGATGTGTTGGCCACCTCCCCCGTGTGTGTGGTGCAGGAGGAAGACACGCTCCGCTATCACGTGGTCCTGAAGGAGAAGCTCCTGAAGAATGACCTGCGCAACGGCATGCACAGGGAGACCATGCTGGGGCCCTCCTACCTGCTTGGCTTCTTTCTGCGCAATGACCAGGTGCAACTCTTTTATTTATCACCCAGGCGTGGGTGTCTTAGCTCTTAGCAATGCTCATCTCTTCCACATCGGAACAGTCTGCCCTGAACTTCCTAAGCCTGATCAACACAAAGGTCATGACTAACGCACTGCAGCTTCCTCTTGCCTAGCCTGCTGTCAGACTTCAGTAGCCAGGGTGGCCCATGAATTGTGGGATTTGGACCCCAACAGTCGTAGGCACTTCCACACTGGTACGGCAAACCCAGGGGACAGTCCCCACCCCACTGGTCTCCAAGCTGCAAGGGAACCTGGGAACTCACCGGCCTCCCAGGAGGTGGCATGGCTCCAGGAGCCCAGTGGCACATGTAGGACACAGCCGCCAAATGAATTAACATGATAATCACTGTGCAATCCCCAACCACCGTGCTGGCATGCCAGTGCTTATGTCACACAACACCTAAATATTTAAATCACTAAATATTTAAATATTTAGTTTTTTAAATATTTAAATATTTAAATTTAAATAAAATCACTAAATATTTAAATACCTAAAAATTTAAATCATAAAAAAGAATTAGTGACACTAAATGTTTAACAGATTTCTTTTTTTGTTTGGTTGTTGTTGGGGTGGTATGTGTGTGTGTGTGTGTTTGTTTGGTTTGGTTGGATTTTTTTGAGGTAAGGTCTTACTATGTAGTTCAGGCTGTCCTTGAACTCACCATGCAACCCAGGCTAGCCTTAAACTCTCACTGATCCTCCTGTTTCAACTCGCCCCCCTCCCAGTGCTGGGATTACAGGTGTGCGCCACCACACCCAGAAACTGTTATTTCTGAAACCGGGTCTCACTGTATAGCCGAGGCTAGTCTTGAACTCACAGCAATCTTCCTGCCTCAGCCTCTTAAGTGCTAGTATCACAGGCATGTGCCACCATGCCCAGTTTAACTGTTAAATATATTTCAAACATAAAATCTTATTTGTGTACCTTAAATGTCAAGTGAAAAGATTAATCTGTAAAATTTTAACAAGAAACTCACAGTGAAATTCTAAAATAAATCCTCACAAGAAAAATTAATAAAAACAAATTGTCATGTAAGAATCACTAAGACTATTGGAAATGAAAGTTTTAAGCAATAATATTATTTAATTCTTTTTAAAAAGTAATCTGAGAAACAATTTCTTCAGTGGTGTCAGCCCTGAATCACAAGTAAATTTTTGTAAAATTTTTTATCTATCTGTGGTTCAAAAAAGACTTTCCTACTCTTTATTACTTGGAGAATAATCTAACTCCAAATATTTTTCAGACTCTTCCAAATAATTCCACCTAGTGTAATAACTTTGAGATACATTTTCTAATATTTCTTGGCAACTGGCAATTATAGTAATGACAAAATTGAGTTTTCATTTCTGGTTTTGCTTTCATCTGTCATTTTTTATTTCATCATGCAGAGATGGATAGTTCAGTGTAATTAGTTAAATCAATTTCAGTGTTGTAACTGAATGATGTAATTCATTTTGTCCAGAAATTCTTTTATCTGGAGAAAGAATTATTCACACAGCAGAGGCTTTGCGCTTTCGCTGATAGTCATCTATCTTTCTGTGACATTGTAAGCATAGGAAGAATGCTCTCCAGGTGAGTAGGTGTGTTTAAATCAAACTTTTCATGCAACCCATAATTCTCCGAATACATCTCAGGATAGAAGTGACTCAGCCCTCTTTAATACCAAGAGAAATAGCATTATAACATCAAACGTTCTGCCATGTGTGTACCTACAAGTAGCTCAGCATCTTGGAATTCTGGAAATTTGTATTATAATCACCACTGGAGACCAAATAAGGTTTCCTGGTGGTTTTCCAAGTGAACACGGAACCTTGGAGCCCCTCCGTGGAATTCAGCCGCGATTTGTCTCGACATCTAAACAGAGATTCATTTCACTGCAGAGAAATCACAGGGGACCTTCGCATCCAGAAGAAATTCAAATTTAGGCAGTTAGTAGATCATTTTATTTTGTTTTCATTTTTTTGGTGGTAGTGGCAACTGAACTCAGCCTTTGCACTGAGCTACATCCCCAACCCATCATTATTATTATTATTGTTATTATTATTATTATTCATTTTGAGACAAGGTCATGCTAAGTTGCCAAGCTCCCTAGGCTGAGTTTGAACTTGTGATCTTTCTGCTAATAAGGACCTTTTAATATTGCTCAACTGGGAATGCTGAGGATATTATTGCATGTATTATCTTACGAAGTTTAAAACTTCACTGCTTACTAACTTGATAACTACTTAGTATAATAAAACATTTTCTCCTTGTCCAAACCTCAGTCCTGCTATATCTAGACACACACATGCACACATCACTCTATTTTTAAAGAACCATTGATTTTCCTTTATACTCACTGTACTAATGAATTGATGACTTATTCACTACTGAATTAGTGGCTTCATTTATTTTTCATGAATCAATCATTAAAATATCCTTCCCTATAAGAAGTTACTATTAGGCATGGCACATACATGTAATCCTAGCACGTGGGATGCTGAGGCAGGAAGATTGCTGTGAGTTCGAGGCCAGCCTGGGCTACAAAGCAAGTTCCAGCCCAGCCTGAACTGCATAGCAAGACTCTGTCACACACACACACACACACACACACACACACACAAGAAGTTACTATTTAAAGTGGAATTTGGCGTGGCAGCAGTTAGACACTGACTTAGTCCTGTTGTCTGGGGTGTGTATGGATACTCTAGATGAAGAAGGATCGGAACATACCATCTTTTGAATTCAGCCTTTCTGAGAGTTTCCTGCAATTCCCTGTGCAGCAGAGGGGAGCTGGAGGGACAGGCTGCGCTCCCCGTGTGTTTGGGTGTGGGAGGGCTCACATCTTAGAGTCCCCAGGCCACAGCTCAACTGAGACTCCACGCAGCTGTCTTGCCAGTGGGCACTAACATAATGATTATAAGGCAGTATTTTTAAAAAGTGAGGAGATGGAGAGCTAAACCACAGATCATCTAGAACGACCTTTCCTCTTCCAAAGAGAAAGCCACAGCAACTGGCCTGGGGACGCATAGCTCAGTAAGGCCACTGTGCGAGACTGTGACTCCCCTGGCTTGGGCCGGAGCTCTGTCCACTACAGCATGCTGCTTTCTGGGTGAACGGTGCTGGGACCGCCCATGCTGTGGCCACACTGACGGTCCCCACTGGCCATCTTCCCCACCTGCTTAGTCACTGTAATAAAATCCCGTTTCTCCCTCTTGTTCACAGCTCTATGTAAATGAGGCTCCAATAAACTACACCAATGTAGCCACTGACAAGGGAGTGATCCATGGCTTGGAGACAGTTCTAGAAATTCAGAAGAACAGATGTGATAACAAGAAGACCAATGTTGTACGGGTAAGTTCTGTCCAGGCTCAGTGATGCAGCCTCTGAATGATGACTTAATTTTATAATATTTTTGCCCTAAAAATTTTCTATTCGGGTATCTCAGTTCAGTCCCCAAAGTACTCAGGGAGCATTTCTGATGTGTCAAGCATACCGGGCTCAGGTTCTACAAAGACAAATAAAAATAAGACATGACTGGACACCCGGTGAGCTTACGATCTTATGCAATAGATTGATTTATCCTTTATGCCTGCAAAGACTACCAGGAAGGCTGTACTGAGCAAGATTCTAAAACCATGTCTATCTCCAAAGGAAACCAGGGTTAGGGAACGGGCAAAGGGATACCTGTGGCAGCTACCGGCCGCCCCTGGTCCACTAGAAGAAAAACACAGAAGCGTGATCACTCTAGGCCATGGGGCAGTACAGGACCTTTTAGCAATAGCAATAACTGCCGACATTTCTTAGGCGCTCATTATGTGCTGGTACCACTCTAAACAGTTCAGTGCGGGGAATCCTCACAGCACCCTAACGGGGACTACTGTGGTCAGCCCCTTTTTCAGAGGGGAAAATGAGCCAGCAGAGGTTAAGTAAAGCACCCACATCCACGCGTTTGTGACAGGCAGAGAAGGGGCTCGCGTTCAGGCAGCCTGGCCCAGAACCAGAACTCTGAGGTGCCGTGCTGTACCGATCCATGGGTGCCTAGTTCAGAACTCAGGACCCTGGCCTGCTTCTGTCTTAGGAACAGGTAGCACAGAGAATCTCTGTCGTGTGTAACGTTTGCCCTCTGTATGTGCTGTTTCCAGAAAGCATCTTGATGCTGCAGCCCCCAGCTGGACCTTGTGCTTCCCACGCTGGGCCCTG
The DNA here is from genome assembly GCF_000276665.1 of Chinchilla lanigera. Taxonomy (NCBI): domain Eukaryota; kingdom Metazoa; phylum Chordata; class Mammalia; order Rodentia; family Chinchillidae; genus Chinchilla; species Chinchilla lanigera. Next base: position 38,476,120 of record NW_004955405.1, read on the forward strand.
TAGATGGCTCGCTGTTAGTCTCTGAATCTGTCCCAGCTAACTAAACGGGGTTTCCAACAAGTGCAGGTTGTTGTTAAAAAAACTCAGGTTGGATGAGTTGAGACCTCACTTGGAAGCGTTATCAAAGTCAGCAGACTGTGGGGTAAAGCAGTGCTCAAACATGCACACCCTGAAGACTTCTCAGTGTTTGTCTGAAACTAGCCCAAAGAGGTTGACCAGATGTCCTCCCTGGATTTTCAATCCTGTATTCCAAGGCCTCCAAGCTCTGGAAAATACTTGCGGGCTTATTTTGCACTAAAACTAATAACCTTGAAATGTCTCCTCTGCCAAGGGAACGTGTGGAAAGTGTCCCCAGCCACCCATCTGCCCACCTGGAACCAAACTGTTAGTAAGTATTTTGTATGCTCTGAGAAAACACTTTCCAGATCCCAGGCAGTCCAAGTTAGAAAATGGATGGCAAGTAAACCTCATGTTTAGGGCCCTCACTCTTGCCCTGGGTTTAATTTAATTGAACCTTATTATACTGTGAGCCTCCTAGAAAATTCTTTGGAATTCTACCTCCTTATATTGCATGCGTCTTTGTAAAGTTTTAAGTGCATTTTTGGAGGTACTAAGAACAAATGTAATTAATAACTCACAGAAACGTGTTCATAAATCAACACACAGTGCAGAAAGGGGTTTTTTGCTTTCTATATCTATCACAGAAGCCAGCAGAGGAAAGCAGCAAGGAATGTGACCGCACAGGAGAAGATAGACTGCATACCCAAAAGCACACAGGGCCAGACACGTTCCACCTGCTGGATTTCCTTTTATAGTTGAAGTTACAACTTTCTCAAAGAGACACACGCAGACAAGGCAGAGGCAGGCACATCTTTGGATGAATCACTCATCAATGTCTCCTGTAGCTTTTTTTTTGGCAAGAGCTACTTCTGATAACAAGCAAGACAGAGGAAAAAACCCTTGCGCACCTTCTATAGCATGATGACAGTAATTAACAGTAACAATAATGAATATTGATTCTCTCCCTTGAGCTTTCATTGGATCTCATCTGTTATAAATCTTTATAAGCAAGCTTAATCTTTGGCCCCACTGGGGCCGATTACAAATCAGTAACCAAACAGATACACCCAGGTGTACATCAATGAATGCACAGGACTGTACCATCTGGCTTATTCCGCGGTTCCTCCAAACTCCAGTTAGTCTTGTATGAAAGCGTTCTTCTCACAGGTCCTACGGTATGGGACACTTTGATTTTTCTACCTGGCATCCTTGTGTTTGCCGTTTGTGCCAAGACTGGGTTTGGGACTTTTCTGCCTGTGAAGTAACACCAGCAACCTCAGGCACGCGAACCCCAGGGCGATGTGTCATTCATTCCCTTTAGGACATTGGACATGTTTTTCCTGATTAAAAACCAACCGAATTATTCCTGCTCCATAGGGCAACGAGACAAGCAAGTGCATCTTCAGCTTTTACTTCATGGGGAGACGCTCCGTGCTCATCGGGTGCCGGCCGATGTGTGTGAGAGTGCTCATCGTGAGTACAGGGCCCTCGTCCCCCCGTAATCACCCGGGGGACACGGGAAACCCCGTCGCGGGCTGGCTTCTCACAGTGGGTTCCCCGTGACTCCTCGGCCGGCTCCACTGTCATGAGGATAAAGCTCAGGAACGGCCCCCAAATCAGAACTTGAGTAAAAGCGGCAGTGTTCAATGGGGCGATGAAGAGAGGAAGAGGCCGAGAGGGCGCGGGGACTCCCTGTTCCCACCTCGCGGGCACACGGGGCGCAGAAGGGCAGAGGAGCGGCGGCTGGCTGAGAGAAGTCAGACACGGCTGGTTGTTTAGGAAGCAGCACCCCAGCGCTAAGGGCCTCTGCGGGCCACTTGGGAATTTGCAGGAAAATGCCCTGTGACTTGGGGTCCCGCTTGTTTTCCAGGGGATCAGACCCAGCCAGGCCTGTTTCAGCAGAGGCAGGGGTGGGAATCTGGCCCTGAGACTGCAGAGTGAGGGCAGGAGCAGAGCTTGGCTCGGTGCACCAGAGATCAGAGGCAGAGGAAACCGGTGAACACCCCACCGGGTTTTCTGAACCTCAGGATTCTCATAAAACGCCCAGGGCCGGCCTTCAGAGGCCTTCAGTAGAGGTGAACAGTGTTCAAAGCCAGACGCCCAGGTCTGGGGACGACAGAGGCTGTGTCTCAGGGTGAGGGAGCCCAGGTCTCCTCAGGGTGAGGGAGCCCAGCTCTCGGGGTGAGGGATCCCAAGTCTGGGGATGACGGGGCCCACCCCCAGCACCCTGCTTTGATCCTCCAGTGGCCCCGGTGCCCTGCTGTTCCAGCTGCCAGCCCTTCCCTGGCCTGTTCCCTGCCCTGCCCTCCTGGTGGGGTCCTCTGTCCTCTCAGGGCCCGGAACCTGCCAAGCCTCCCCCAGCCCAGGGCTCCGGCCCATCACCCCCAGCCCTGGGGCAGATGCCAGTGGCTGAGTCCGGCCTGAGCAGGTGGGCACACTGCAGCCTCCAATCCCTTGCAGACACGTGCCTGCTGCGCCGGCTTCTTTGGGCCACAGTGCCAGGCCTGCCCCGGGCAGCGCGGGGGCGCGTGCTTCGGGAACGGCATCTGCATGGACGGGGTGAACGGCACGGGCACGTGTAAGTGCAGCCCCGGCTTCAACGGCACGGCCTGCGAGACCTGCGCTGACGGCAAGTACGGCGTCCACTGCGACCAAGGTGCGTGCCTGCACGTCCCTGTCCCCTCCAGGCCTCTCCCCCGACACTGCAGGCCACTGGTACTGTTGCTGCTGGAGACTGAGCTACATCCCGAGTGAATTTTTATTTATAATTTTGAGACAGCTGGGTGTGGTGGCGCACACCTGTAGTCCCAGCACTTGGGAGGCTGAGGCAGGAGGATCACTGCAAGTTTGAGGCCAGCCTGGGCTACACAGTGATTTCGAGGTCAGCCTGAACTACAAAGCAAGACCCTGTCTCAAAAAAGAAAAAAATTTGAGACAGGCTCTCCCTAAATCGCTAAATTGCCCAGGTTGAGTTCTAACTTGAAATCCTCCTGCCTCAGCCTCTCAGAGTGCTGGGATTACAGGTGTGCGCCACCATGCCCGGCTCTGTTGTGAATTTTAAGACTCTCTGTGTTGTATTGTTTCCATAGGGCTATGTTTCTAAACATTTTTAGTCACTGCCCTGGACCTGCCAACCTATCCCATCTGTTCGCTGATAACCCAACCCGAGCAGGTTTCTCTAATTGGCTGTGTGCAGTCATCTTCATGGCTAACTTTCTGTACAGACATGGCTTCGTAGTTGGAAAATAGACTTGTCCACATCATTTCATTCAATCTGAACAGGAACCTTACGTACTTAGACATTGCTACAACCATTTCCCTGATGAAGATACTAAGGCCTAAAAGGCTGTAATCTCAGCACTCTGGGAGACCGAGGTAGGAAAACTGCAAATTCAAGCCCAGCCTGGGCACTTTAACAACTTGGCAAGACCCTGTCTCAAAATAAAAGATGAAATGAGCTGCGAGGTAGCTCAGCGGGAAGGCCCTGTGTTCACCCCCAGGCCTGGAGAAATAAAAACCACTGACGAGAAGCAGAACTGAGATTCTGATACGCACCTTACGTCCTAGATCAAGCTGTCCTCGGTCACTGATGAACAGATCCCTCTGCTGAGTTGCCATGCACAGCCATCTGCTCTGTTCTTGCAGAAGTAGTGTTGAGCCAAGTCATCTGCTTTTTTTTGCACCTGACTTCACCGGGCCCAGGCACGCAAGGGAGGATCTGTAAGAGGCAGGAGAAGCTTCCTGTCCTACGATTAGAAACAAGTCATTGTTCTTCTCCCAAAGCCCATAAGTTTAGCAATCAGTGTTTCCTTATCAGCTGGTCTAACTCAGACAAAATTAATGTGGTACAATTGTTAAAATGGAGCCATATTCCATACCACTGAAATGAGTATGGATTTTTTTTCTGCATGTGTTTGGAAGAGTTATATGCTTGCATGTGTGCAAGAGTTCCTAACCTAAAATCCATGAGTGACCCTCAGACCCCCAAATTTGAATGTGCTGTGGGGGAAGAAAGCTTCCATAGCTTCCAGCGAGTTCTCACAGAGGTTTGTGAGCTTGTTGTAAAACAGGCATCAACATTTCCATGCTGGGGGCTGGGGATTTAGCTCAGCGGCAAAAGCGCCTGCCTGGCAAGCGCAAGGTCGTGAGTTCAGTTCTTGGTACCGGAGAAAAACCAAAACCAAAACCAAAAAAAAAAAAAATTTCCATGCTGCTGAAGAAGGCAGTAAACACCAGGCTTACGTAAGCCTGATAGCAAAAGGGCCTCTAGCATGGTTCCATCCCAAGGGGCCCACACACCCCGGGATCCTCAGACAAATCCCACAGAACCGCGCTGAGGCGCTGTGAACACATAACCAGGTTTACCTGTCACCCAGAGGCGCGTCCCAGGCCTGCATCCCCACCCCTCCTATGACTCCAACCCCCATGGGGGACACACATCCCCAGGCCGGGTGGGAGAATGCAGTGCAAAAACTGCACCCCTCAAACGACGCATGAGGTGCCAGACTCGGCCAGAACCTGACCATTTGTGGGTGTTTTTCCACTCAGAGTGTTCTTGTGTCCACGGGAGATGCAACCAGGGACCCTCGGGTGACGGCTCCTGCGACTGTTACGTGGGTTGGCGGGGCGTAAGATGCGACAGCGGTAAGCACGAGGCTTCGTGTTCATGCCCTACTCTCTGCCTGCTTCTCTGCGACTATGCTATTTTCCTTCTAAATAGAAAATGGCGTCTTTATTGCTTTTTCTGACAGTAAACATTAATTCCTTCTTGCGGCAAATAGCTTGTAAAAATAAAGAAAAGTAAAAGGAAGAAAACAATTTCTCATACTGCCCAGGCAGGAAAAAACTATTACTGAGATTATGCGTTAGCCTCCAGCCTTCCTGTAGGTGTGCAGTGTTCCATAACCGGCCCTTACGCTCCACAGCAGATGAGGGACATTTTGCCCTGGGAGAGACAAATGCCATTAATTTTAATGGTTCTGTGGTGCTGAGGATAAAGCCCAGGGCTTTGCACATGCTGGGCGAGGGCCCTCCCATGGAGCTACCCCCAGCCCGACTGCAGCTTTTTAAACCGATTTCCCATCATAACCCCACAGTGAGCAGATTCTAGCCCCATCCTGCTGCAGCTGCGTTGTGTCCCATCTGTTACGTTCCCAGACAGAGTTCTGAGGCAGGAGCTGGTGCACCGGGGGGAGGTTTCCTGCTCGTGGGCAAGGCGCCCGTCAGAGGTGCTGCCCGTGTGATTCTCATCTCTGAGGTCTTAGAAGGCCCACGTCCTCCAGTCTCGCTGTGTCTCCATCTCTGCTCCCTAAGTGCAGGGCAGGAGAGGAAGGGCATTTCCAGCGCCCCGGAGTAGCACAAAGATGCGGGGGAGCTGCCCATGCCCCGTGCCAGGGCCGAAGCTTACAGAGCCAGAGGGTGCAGGGGCAGAGGAGGAGCCAGGGGAGAGGAGCGGGTGGCAGGCAGGGCCAGGCCCACCCGGCTGTGGAGGCTGGGCCTCCCTGGAAGCCACTGGGAGCCCTAGAAGCCCTAGAATAGGACAGCAATGTGACCTTAGTTTGGAGCAAGTAAGAACCCTCACACACTGGACCGGGGAGAATACCATGGAGGTGGCATCAGAGATGTCCCCTCCTCTGCACCAGGGACAGGAGGGGGCCTCCAGGGGCCTGCTGCCCAGGGAGAGCTCCAGAGTGTGGTTTGTCAGAGGGGCACCGCCACCCAGAGCTCCGGGTGACGGCGAAGCCGAGGGAAAGCAGAGCGAAGGGTTGGTGACAAGCTCAAGTGGGAAGGCTGAAGGACCCCGGGGCAGGTTCAGGTCTTGGGGTCCAGAGCCGGGATGTGGAGCCAGGGGGAGGGGAGGAGGGCGCGATGGGTCACACAGCCCTGCCTGAGTCCCAGGCACGGACACGGCAGAGCGCCCTGGCCACCCTTTTGCACTTGAAGTGCTGTGCACAGAAAAGCGGCCTGTTTAAAGGGCCGGGGGTCAGTGGCCAGCGTGCCGGAGGCGACTGACGAAGTCGGAACTCAGGCAGCAGCGTGACTGCACCAGCGAAATGGAGACACGGGGTGTGAGGTGAGGCAGGGACTGAGGGAAGCAGAGGGAAGGGAGCAGGTGCAGCTCAGGATGGCCCTTGATCGCAACTCAGGCCTCGGTGCCCCGGATGTATCAGCTCGTATCAGCTCGTTAATTCACTCTGCAGACACCTGCAGAGCTCCTGCTGGGTCTGAGTAATGACATCACAGAAAGCCCAGAGACGCCTCTGCCCGCGGCAGTCTGCATTTCATGGGCATCAAACTCAAACTCCTCAGTGGCAGGGGGCACAAGGCTCATCACCCAGTGGCGCCTGCTCAGTTGTCCAGCTCCTGTCCCTGTCCCGGTGCACGTGCTTCCCAAGGAGCTTCCAGTTTAAGAGGGGAAATAACTATAAAGACAGGAAAACAGTTGTATGCGAGAGCAAAGCGAAAACTCTAGAAAACTAGGCTACCTTTGTCCCCCTGCAAACTCCCCATTCCTGAGCCATGGCAGACATCACCAATCGCTGTCCACCCTCCCTCCCCAGATGTATAGAAAGAGAAACAACGGGCTGGGGATTTAGCTCAGTGGCACAGCGCCTGCCTGGCAAGCGCGAGGTCATGAGTTCGATTCCCGGTACCGGAAAAAAGCCAAAAAAAAAGAGAAACCAGATCTTTCTCCAGAGAGCACACCATGGAGTCATTACCAATTGATGGAACTCGGTTTAAAACTTGAGAGCAGGTTCCAGAGAGGAGGACCAGAAGATGATTGGGATTTCAATAGGTAGATTAGAAAGAAAGGGATTTCCAGGCTCAAGGAAGCTCACAAATAAAAAGCTCAAACTTCCCTTGCATTCATTGCCCCAGCCTACTTGAATTTATAAGTGTCCCATCTAAAATAGAACAGATCTGTAGGGGCCAGGTCCCTGTACCAGGACCCGTGTGACAGGCCCCAGGACTAATGAGATTGCTACCAGCTTAAGCATCCTGCCTGAAGGGTATTCTTTCCTCATCTCTAATGATTTAATGTTTTCCCACTGAGAAACATACTCTGGCTGGGCATCTAAGAGCAACAATCTATACTAAACTTACAGGAAATTTAGAAATCAATGCAACAAGTGAATACCAGGTACCTGCTGTGTTCCAGGCCCTGGGCTATTGCTACAGGTGCCAAAAAAAAAAAAAAAAATACTTCTAATATTACTCATAATTTAATTAAAGGTTTGCTTGTTTCCATCTCTCCACAAGATGACAATGGAAAACTACAATGAGTAACGTTAGAAAGACTAAAAAGGGGAAATATAAATAAAAGTAGAAAATGAAACCCTAGGGGAAGAACACCCGCGAACAGCTGGGCCGTTTGAGCCCATCGTCATGTTTGAAGAATTCTGTGTTTCACTCGCCTTCCATCCTCAGTGCCTAGCACCGAGCCTGGCAAACAGGAAATACTCCGCTGAACATACCTGACCTTTATAATTGGCTCTGAGCTCCCTGGCAACCGGTGCGAAGAGAGGTTTACCCAGTTGTGGATTTACGGCGCTAACAGGATGCCACCAGTTACGCCTAAGGAGCTCGTTCTTTTCCTAGCACCAAGTACTGAAAGCAAATCCTCAGGCGCGAGCTGACTCTGCACCTGGTTCTCTTTTGCAGCCATTACAGAGGACAGGTGCAACGGGACGTGCCACACCAGTGCCAAGTAGGTGCCCTCTGGTCACCCTAGGGACCACACTAAGGGGATTCTTCCCAGCAGTTCCCAGCCAGGGGCCTCTCCTCAGGGAAGTGGTTTCCTGACACCATTTCGGAGGATCCAGGAGAAATTTGAGTGTAACAATGTCTCTAAGGAGCCCTCATCAGGGTGCCAGGGACACCGCTCGGCAGGCCACCACCGGCCTTACCTGGCACACTGACGGGACTGACAATCGTTTCCCCAGCCCCCGCCGCAGGACTCAGAGAGCCAAGGAGATGGAGGCGTGGATTTCCCCTTGCTCGGGAAGCATAGCCACGGCTTCCTGGCTCTGTCCTCCTAACCCCACCAGGGCTCCCGCTCCTACGTGCCAGGGAGCTCAAGCTCCAGGTCACCTCTGTGTGTTCACTGGCTCATGACCTTGAATCTGTTACTGACTCCAAGCCTCAGTGTCTTCATCCACAAAGGGGAAGAAGAAGAGTAATCCCGACCTGCTAGGGCCGTGGGACAGCGCATAGGTGACAGGAAGTATGTGTGAAGCTCAGCTGCTAGCCCGCTGGTCGCTCTGTGATGGGCAGCAGCTGTTTCCTCGGCCCGGGCTGACCCCTATGTGCAGACACCACCGTCCGCCTCCCGCAACAGGGCTGTGCCAGGCACAGAGGCGGGTCCCAGGATGCCGGGAGTGAAGGGTGCTGGGAGTCGGGGTTGAGCATCTGCCCCCTCTGTTCACCCCTCTCGTGGCAGCTGCCTTCTCAGCCCGGATGGCAAGACCTTGTGCAGATGTGCAGCTGGATTCCAGGGGAACGGGACCGTCTGCAAAGGCAAGTGAAGGAGTAGGCCGAGGCCAGCAAGGCTTGTGCGGGTGCTGACATATCTGTGTGACTGGGACTGAAGGGCTTCGACCCTGGCACCAGCCAAAGCTGGACAGCTGATGGAGCCTGCTACTGGAAGCCTCCGGCTCGTGCGCAGGTGTGGGCTTGGGGCTGGACGGGCAGTGGCGCCTGCTTCCAACACACAGATGTGCTGCAGTCCGGGCAGGTTCCTGGCCCACAGAGCAACAAAAATCGCCTGGCAGCGCTAACAGCCAGGATTTCACTGACCAAGGGCGAGGCCCAGGGACGCTCTCCCGAGGCGAGGCTAAGGGCTCGATGGCTCAAGTCTGTGCCCAGTTCAGAAAGGGGTTCGTGGCCCGGCCCTTCCTCCTGCTGACCCTGAGGCCTCGTGTGGATCTCCTAACTGCTCTGAGCCCCACTAGCCCATTTGTAAAGAGGACACAACCGCCTCCCTTACCCTCTGCTGAGGGTTAGAGGTCTCTCCGTGTGCAGTGGCAGAGCCGTGCAGCTGTGAAACCTCAGCCTCCCCTTAGGCCCCCGGGGCTGGAGTCGAAGTTCTTATCATTCCCACGGCCTTGGAAAGGTGCTTCACGCTCTCTGCACCATTTTTTTCATCTGCAAGCTGAGGACCACAGGAGTGGTCCCCTCCCCGGGATTTTGTATACAGCCTGTAGAGTGCTAGGAAATGCGCGCTCTGAGTCTTATGGTGCCAAACACATAATGCTGGAAATACACAAACTCTTTGCATCATTTTCCTTATGTGCGGCAGGCCTTGGTCCAGACTACACAGTGGTCACTCCGGCTCCCGTCTTACCCCGAGGATTCTCCCAGGGAGCAGCTGCTTCTGCCAGATGCTCCCACAGTGGGAGGTGTAGAGCATGCTAGTGTAAACTGCTGGGGAGGGCAAATACCTGGAATATTTTCCTTGCTCTCTGTTTTTGGGAATTTGCCATATTTAATCCAACGCCTGCCAGCGTGGTTTGGAAGTATCTTCCATTTCTCAGAGACTCAAAAAGGCATTCATAGTGTTCTTTTACCCTTCTCCTCCTCTTCTGTTCTGTGTCTTCTCTCCCGTCATAGCCATCAATGCCTGCGAGACCAGACACGGAGGCTGCTCGCCCAAGGCTGACTGTAAAAGAACCTCCCCAGGAAACCGGGTGTGCGTGTGCAAGGCAGGCTACACTGGCGATGGCATCGTGTGCCTCGGTAGGGGACCATCCCTCACCCGCTGGGGGGAAGCAGACCCCGTGCGTGGGCCCCTAGGGCTAGGACAGTCAGCGGCGGGTGCCATTACTCAGTGCGTCTTGGTTAAGCGTGAGGGTGTAGGGGTAGGAAGGTATGCAACACCCAAAAATCACTTTGGAAGGAGAAATGGGGACATTTTTCCAATTTAAAATTATGAAGGTGGCTGCATTTTTAAACTTTCATTAGTTCTTTTTTTTTTTTGTCCAAGTAGCACATTCTTGTTGCAGAAAAGTCACAGAAGTCGTGATACACTGGTGTAAAAATTTTGAGAGATAACTATTTTTCTGGGCCTCACTTTGCTACGGACGTAGGTATTTTTTAAACAAAACAGTGTCTCATGGTACACAGTGTTTACTCTGCTTAGCATTATGACAGTATCGCTTTTTCACTGAAAAATGAAGATACTGCTACCTCATTATTTTAACAGCTGCGCGATGTTCGGCTATACAGACATGCCATAGTAAGTTGTCCAACTTTTAACTTTGAAGTTGGAAAGAAGGATTTATGAAGAGCAGTTGCAGGAAGCATAATGAGACCACTTCCTTGTTATCTACGCTCTCATATTCATGCTTTACTCGACTTGCTTTACCATTTCCTCCTCTGTGTACACGTTTTTTTATTAACTGTTTGACAGAAATACAAATGTATTGTATTCCACTTATCCCCAGTAATTGCTTCCCAGGAATAAGGGCAGCCTCTTACTTGACCAAAGCACAGTTAGCAGCTTTGGTAAACTTCTTATAGAGAAAACACTTCTGTCTACTGTCCGTTTGTATTCTAACTGTGTCAGCTGCACCTGTAACATCCTTTTGGACACTTATCTCCCAGTGCAGGCGTGGTCCAGGGTCAGACGCTGCATTCGCTGTCTCTCTCTTCGATCCCCTGTGACCTGGGATAGTTCCTCTGCCTGGCCTTGTCCCTCATGACATGGACATTTGGGAAAAACATTGTCCATCATGCCAACCTTTTGTCCTGTGACAGCATGTCCTTTCTTGGGGATTCTTCTGAGGCTTTTCCGTGATTAGATTCACTTTGTACATTGCCGGCCCAAACGTCACCCAAGTGACACTGCGTCCTTCTCAGGTGACCACACGACCCCCGAGATTTCCTCCTGCCTCCCGTTTGGGATGTGAATTCTGACCGTTTTGTCAAAGCGCTGCTGTCCTGTTTCTCTTCTGTGTAGTTATTTTTCCCCTTTGCTACTAATAAGGAATCAATGGAGAGGAACTTTGTCAAATCGGAATACTACTTACCAAATGCTCTCTTGCTCCTTATCAAAACGTCCTCCTAAATTTAGCATCTGTCAGTGATTTTTCTCTGGACCAGTTTAGGCCATGACAGCTGCACACGAGTTATGTTTTCACTTCTTGGCTCTTTCGTTTGTGCCCTGGTGGACAGAACTCCGAGACTCTCAGAGTTCGAGGCCTTGGCTGCCCACGCTCAGGTTCACTCCGCAGAGGGACAGATTGCAGCCCGCAGACCACACCTCGGCTGGGATTAGCCCACCCCAGAGGAGCTGGTTTTGAGGAACCGTATCTGGTCTTCTCTCCTCTGGATTGCTTCTGCCTCTGAACCGCCAGCAAACTGAGCGGCACCTGACACCTGCAGTTCCTAGCTGCCCGCACGACGCCTCCACCTGGACAGGAGGCTTGGTGCTTACCGTGGGTGCTGGCTTTTGTTTTGTAGAAATCAACCCATGCTTGGAGAACCACGGTGGCTGTGACGGGAACGCCGAGTGCACACACACAGGACCCAATCAGGCGAGCCGGCCTCCCTTCCCTCCGGTTAGACGCAGACCCGAGGGAAAGAATAGGTTAATGGTTCAGGCCTCAGGGCTGTGAAATGCTCGAACCACTCTAGCAGGCCCAGTCTCAGCTTCTCCGCCAGCCCTGGGGCTCTAAACACAGTGAGCATGCAGTGCCCGCTGGACACAGGGTTAAGAAGGTGGGGAAAACAGGAGACCAGGCACAGAGGGTGGGGGCCGGGGTGACAAGACACACGGGAGCCAGCTAGAGGCCCGCTGTGCCATGCTCTGCCCCCTGCCTCTCAGTCCACGGGGAGCCACAGGTGGCCGGCAGGAAGTTCACACGTCTAGAGGCGGTGAGGAAGTAGCTCCCAGCGAATGTCCTGCGAATACTGGCGAGGACTTCAAACACCTCAGTGCCGGGACTCGCAGTGCACAGATCGAGCAAGTGCCTACTGTGCAAAAGAAAAGGAAAAAGAATGTCTGGAAAGAATCGTACATGTGTATACACGAATGTGTGTATGTGGTTAGCCATAGAACGTGAGAACAGTCCACGTTGGGCTTTCTGGTACATGTTTTGGGGTTTGCTAGAGTTTTTATTTCAAACTACACGTGGGGTAAGAGGAATCTGTAAACTTTTTGGTGCTTGTGGCCTCTAAAAGCCAGTGTCCAGACCTCGGAGGCTGAAAAGGGGGAGCCGGACTCAGACTAAGAGCTTAGCTGAGCAACAGGAGCCGGCAGGCATCTCGGCAAAGGTTTGGGCTGAGTTTGGGGCCCATTGTAGAGGGAGAACAGGAGGGACAGGGAGGAGCTGTCCCCGCGGCCCTGGCTGGCCCCTTGGAGGACTTCCAGCTCCAACAAGTGGACCTCAGGCCTGGGCTTCTGCTGCTGTGCAGGAGGCTCTGTGTGAGCTAGAAAAGCTGTGTGTGGGAGGGCTCTTGGGAGCAGCCCGGCCGTGTCTACAGCGGGCCACTCTGGCGCCCGGGCCCCAGCCTCCTGTGGAAGCACCCCTCTCCCAACTTGACGCCCCCAGTTGATTTCCTTGACCAACTCTCCAGCGGGTTGGACTGATGGCTTCCTGGGTGCACCTCAGTGGGCGGCCAAGCCCTCATCTTAGCTCCTCTACTCCTGATGCCTTTGGGCTCAGCAGGCAGGATGAGCAAGAGTGGGATGTAGCTTGGCCTCCTTTCACCCGAGCTCTGGGCCAAGGAGAAAAGAAGTGAGTCCCTGGAGGCTAGGGACCACATAAGGTCAGAAAATCATCTTGGCAGCAAGGGAGGATGGGCGTGAGGTGGAGTGTGCTAAATGTGCTACAGGATCAGAAGACCATCAGAAATCCTGGTGGGACTGGGGCCGCCGATCACCATTGAGTCTGGGAGGCAGTGGACGTGGCCAGCCCAGGCCCTATCTGTGAACTGACCCCTTTGCCTCTGCTCCCGGACAGGCTGTCTGCAACTGTTTGCCCACTTACACCGGCGACGGGAAGGCCTGCACCCTCCTCAGCGTCTGCCTGACCGTGAGTAGGCCTCTGCCACGGCCTCTAGGCTTGGGGTAAAGCTGGCCAGGGAACCACCCCAGTGTCGGTGATAATCCAGAGTCCGCTGGACTGTCCATTTCCCAGGGGCAGGCCCTACTACGTAGCCCTCATGAGTCAGCTAACGAGCTTAACACACAGTTGAAAATCTGGTCTCCGGGCCATGATGATTGAGTGATTGAAGACCCATGTTAATTGGTGGGTTTTGTTCTGTTCTCTGTGTACCTAATGGGGAGGAAGACAAGCTCATTGCAGAATGTAAAATGTTATGTTCTGATAAAAGCAAAACGATGGTGATAGTAAAATGTTGCCTGGAGTTGGGGGCAGGAGGAATGGACAAACAGAGCACAGCAGACTTTGGGCACCAGCTGCCCGGGTGGTGCTGTAATGGAGGATACAAGTCATGATACATGTGTCCAAACTCGGGCTGGGGATTTAGCTCAGCGGCAAAGCGCCTGCCTGGCAAGCGCAAGGTTGTGAGTTCGGTTCCCGGTACCGGAGAAAAACCAAAAAAAAAAAAAAGCTTCACATGTGTCCAAACTCACAGAATAGACAACAGCCTTCCCCATCACTGGGACGAAACAGCTGACACCACAATTGAAGGGAAAGTTGGCTCACGGCTTCAGAAGATTCAGTCCATGGTGGGCTGACTCCAAGGCAGAAATGGGTGGAGGAGAGCTGCTTAACTTGTGGCAGCCAGGAAGCAGGGAGAGAGGGAGGGAGGGAGGGAAAGAGAGAGAAACAGAGAGAGAGAGAGAGAGATCATTCAAGGAGCAGCCCCAGGTGATCCACCTCCTCCATCCAGGCCCCTCGTCTGAACAGCACATTCAGCTCTAAATTCATCGGTGAACAAATCCACTGATGAAAACTGCGCCTCTTTGATCCAAGCACTTCCCAAAAGCCCCATCTCTGAATACACAAGCATTTAACGCTGGGTGTAGAAATTTCTTTTCTCACAACTTGGAAGGCTTGGAATCCGAACTCACGGTGTCCACCAGGATGTGCCCCCTCTGAGGGCCCCAGGGACGAGTCCTTGCCTGGGTCTTCCTGCCTCGGTGGCTCCAGCCATTCCTGGCTGTGGCTGCATCTCTCCCGTCCCTGTGTCCATCCTCACCTGGCCTTCTCCTCTGCTTCTGTCTCTTCTCATACCAACCCTCCCGGGGTTCCAGCCGTGTAGCTAATCTAGGGTGAATCAGCTCAAGTTCCTTTCTTACACCTGTCGCTCTTTTCCTGAATTAGGTCACATTTACAGGTAGTGAGGCTCAGGTCTGGGATGTGTCTCTTCCGGGGCCACCGTTCCACCCCCTCCAAGCTGGCGGGAGCAGAGATCCTTGTCCAAGGTCACAGACTTCACTGTGACTTCCACAGACTTCACTGTGACTTCCACAGACTTCACTGTGACTTCCACAGGCCACTCACAGTTTTGAAAATTGAGCACTTGGTGTTGGCCCAAAGACTCCAGAGAGAAGGCTCCTTGCCACCCTCTCGGCGGCACTTACTCTCAGGAACTAATTCTGTCCCACAGTCATCAGGGCCACTGTGCCCTTGGGGGCCAGGCAGGGACGTTAATCTTGAGACCCAGGGGGTAGGTAGCACCATCTGCACAGCCCCAGTTCCCTCACGCTGTGAGTGACACCAGCCCAGGGCTCTGGTTTCAGGGAGAAATGAATTTTTATTCACATTTTCCAATTAATTAAGGATGATCATTTTAAAATTAATTTTAAACACTAACTTAACTCTCACGACAAACAGATTTCTTTCTCGTAGTCTGGAGGCCAAGGTCAAGTTCAAGACGCCAGCGTTTAGCACGGCCTTCTTGCCTTGTCTTTTCGTGGCCAGTGGCATTACACGGCGGAAGGGCCAAGAGTGAGTGACAGCAAGAGACCATGAGGAGGCTGTCTCCTCCTTTTCTAGGGAAGCCACCCTGCAACAGCCTCATTAGTCATTCAGGCCATAGCACAAGCCTCACAGTGGCATTCGCCCCAGGCATACAGTCCCTTAGCCCGGCAGTAAAGACAGCACCAGGTGTGGCCAAAACCTCTTTACCCCTTGCTAGATTCCCAAAGGCCTCACTGGGCCTGGGTTGGAATCTTGACTCTGTGAGACTTTGTTAAACATCTTGATTTCCCCATGCCTCACTTTCCTCTTCTGTAAATCAAGATAATGCTTCACTCAAAGAATTATTCTGGGAACTCATTGAGCTAATGTTCATAAAGTATTGTTCTCTGGTCTTTGGAAAATACTAGCTTTGGTTATTATAAATATGATCACAGTGCTCCATGCCTTCACGCCCCCTCTCTGACTGAGACACCGTTCCAGCCCTTGCGTCCTGCCCAGGTCCTCCTCCTCTGGAACTTCCCTGACCTCCAAGTGTACAGAAGCTTCCACAGGTTTTAAGCTACCAGGGCCTCATGGTGGTTGGATCATGGCTACCTGCTGCCTGTGGCCATTCCATTAATTAACTTGAGGATGACCACAGCTGACCATTCCGGACAGACTGTTAGCTGTTTGAGGATAGGGATCATATGTGTTGCTACGGGTCCAGTGGGAAACCCACTTAACACACCGTGTACCAGGCACTGTTGTGTGGCCCAGAAACTCATCAGTGACCCATAGCAGTGTCTCTATCCTTAAATAATTTACATTTAAGAAGAAGAAGCAGATACTAAGTGTATCAACAAATGCATTTACTTAAAAAGAATTTTAGGTAATAAGAACATTCATGAGAGAGAAGTCTTTTCAGGTTACTATAACAACATGCTACAAATAGGGTGGCTTATAAATAACAGAAATCCATTGCTCGAGGTTCTGAATGGCGGGAGGTCCAACCTTAAGGCATTGAGAGGCTGCTTCCTGACTCACAGATGGTATCTTCAGGGTGTGTGTGTGTGTGTGTGTGCACGCACGCTCACTTGGTGGAGGGGATGGCTGAGCTTCCTACATGCCCTGTTATAAGGGTACTAATCCACTCGTGAGGAGCCCTAACGACCTTGCAGGGCCCCGCTCCTTCCTTACACCATGACCTTAGGGTTAGGGTTTCAACACAGGAATTGGGGGCTAGAAGGATGCAGACACTCAGACCCTCCTGGACACTACACTGTGTGTAAGAGAGGCTGGGCACTCTCAACTGGGGTGACCAGACACCAGCGGTGACAGCGGAGGGAAGGGCTTTTGTCTCTGTCTGTTGTGTCCAGGAGCTAGAAACCGAGCTCATCCACTGAGTGGGCGGCCGTGACAGAGTGAGCAGAGGGCTGAGATCCGAAATGTCCTCTCCAGAGAAAGGGACGCTAACATTACCAAAAAAGTGTAGACACTGGTAGAGCTGTTGATGGTCCAAATGTTGAACCGATTTTAATAAATAGCTAAATTAACCTTGAGACTTCTCCTTAAAATACAACATTGCAGCTATCAGTTGGAGAATATTTTGCAAAGTTTTCAGACCATATATCAGAAACAAAAATGTCTCTATTTGTTCTATAAAGAAAGTGTAATTGTGCTGTTAATGTTATGTGTTTTTACTGCAAATGTTTACAGTTTTGCTTTCAAAGCTTATGGAAATCTGAAAATTACAACCATAACTTAATAAAATACTTTAGCCACAAAAAAAAAAAAAAATCAGAGGTCATCCTAAAGATGGAAATTGTCAAACAAGACCAGTACCTTTCCAGTTAGCCCCCAGGTGCTGAGGAACTTCTGATTTGGAGATTTCTCATCTGGGTTTTTCTAGAGAGGCCTGGGGATCTCCTGGGGCCAGTCTTGGGGTATAAGGCGGCCCTGATAACTACAAAGAATTAAACATCAGCTTTGGGAAAGGAACAAATAATGCTGGCTGTCATACTTAGACAAAAAAGTCATTTCTTATTGTTGTTTTGACATATTTTGCTTTTGTTTTTTGTGACTCTGGGATTGAGCCCAGGGCCTTGTGCATGCAAAACAAGTACTTGCTCTACCACTGAGCTACACCCCAGCACCCCCAAAATAAAGTGCAGCAGAGAATTACTTGACCGATATTGGCAGAACTGCCAGACAGTCTGACCCCATCCCCCTCCCCTTGCAATTTCACCAGAAAAATGGCGGCTGTAGCCCAAATGCCATCTGCAACCAAACGGGGACAGGTGAGAGGACTTGTACCTGCAAGCAGAACTACACCGGGGACGGGCTCACCTGCCGGGGCTCCATCTATGAGGTAACACAAGGACATTTCATGAAGAAATGCTAAGGACCACGCCAGGGCTTCAGGAAATACACGGCTGCGTAAAAATGGGGAAGGCTGTGTTTATACGACTTTGCAGTGACAGGAAGTGTGGCCTACCCCAGGGAATTCGCTGGACCTGGGAAAGAGTGTGGTGTGGTGATTAAGATCGACCGTAAGCCAGGCACAGTGGCGCACACCTGTGATCCCAGCACTGGGGAGGCTGAGGCAGGAGGATTACTTCAAGTTCGAGGCCAGCCTGGGCTACATAGTGAGTTCAAGGCCAGCCTGTCTCAAAAAGGAAAGAAGAGAGGAGGAGAGGAGGGGAGGGAAGCGGAAAAAGAAAAGAATCAGCCTGGAGTGGATTCTGGAGTCAGGAACACCTGAGCTTGGGTACAGTTCCACCAGGTGGCACCACTGTGAACCTGAGCATACTGCGTTATCTCTCTAGGTGTTTCAGTCTATAAAAGAAAATCATAATGGCACCAACTCTACCAGGCTGTTAAAAGGATTAAATAGAATGTGTGTAACGGACACAGAGCATACAACTCAAAAGCACTGCCGTCATGTGAATTGTTGGCACGTGTGTGTGTGTGTGTGTGTGTGTGTGTTTCTATGTCCTATGACATAGAAAATGCAAGGATATGATACTCATAGATTTCTACCTGTTACTATAAACTTGAGCATTCTGGTTGATTGAATATTCTTGTTGATAAAGAAGCCAGATCTCCCATAAGCCTATAACCAATGTCTTAAACTATGTCAGCTGTATTTGAAATATTTTTAAAATGTTCAAGCACAATTTTAAAATGCCCTTAGAGCTCAGAGGCTTTTGGAAGCAGCCAAATCTTTGGTGAGTCAGAAGGAGGTTCCAGACAGGTTTGGCACTCAGACCATGTCCACACCGTCCTCTGAGCTCAGCCGCAAGGCTGTGTGCGGGGCGCCAAAGACAGCAATGCTGCAGATTTCTAGCTGGGTGGGCAGATCCCTGCAACCTTAGAAACGTCTCCCTTTGCAACAGTGCTGCTCTTAGAGGTCCTTGCAGTCCACAGGCCTTAAGCAAAACTACCCTGTCTCTGTTCGCAGGAGCTCCCCAAAGACCCCCAAACCTCCCAGTATTTCTTCCAGCTGCAGGTAAGAGCCTGTGT
This sequence comes from Chinchilla lanigera, assembly GCF_000276665.1. NCBI lineage: Eukaryota > Metazoa > Chordata > Mammalia > Rodentia > Chinchillidae > Chinchilla > Chinchilla lanigera. The sequence continues at coordinate 38,494,572 of NW_004955405.1, forward strand.
GTCTGTCCGCCAGAAGCGTGGGCCTTGGGGTGGTGGGCAGCTCCGTGGCAGGACACTTTCCTAACGTGCGCCGGGCCTGGGTTGGTAAAAAAGAAAGTTATGATCTTCAAGTCTCAGACCCATACTGAAGCAGCACCCAGAGTTGGTGAAGGAGAAAGAAAAGTCTGGGGCCCTGGATTACCGGCATAAGCCTGTCTTGGTCATCTGTGAACTGCATGTCTCCGCCCACGGGTGGGCAGCACTGGCTCTGGTTTACACAGAATAACACAGTGCAGTCAGGTGCCACAGTGCCACACACTGACATTTCTGCCAACACCGTACCGCGTGAACGATGGTGGTCCCATGGGATGATTATGGAGCAGTTTTCCAACACCCACTGACGTCATCACCACAATGACGGCATGCCATGGTGACATCATAACTGTGCTGTTGTCATCATTACAATGACGTCATCATCATGATGATATTGTGTGTCCCTGTGGTGCCCTATTGTATGGTGGTGACATGCAGTGGCATCATGCCATGCCATGGTGACACCATGGTGTGCTGTGGTAGTGCCCTGTTGTGCGATGCTGATATCATATGTGGTGATGACATGCCATGCGTGGTGACATCAGGGCACTATGCAATATTCACCTTTGTAGGTAGCTGTCCTGGTGTGAACAAACCTTTAAAAATAGAAAAAAGTTAACAGAATAAGAATATAAGATAAAAAGATGTGTACAGCTGTATATTGCATTTGTGTTTTAGGCTATTGCCATAGAAGAATCAAAAAACTAAAAAAATACTTTAAAATATTGAAATGTATAAAGTAGGGCTGGGGATATAGCTCAGTGGAACAGCACCTGCTTGGCAAGCGCAAGGTCCTGAGTCCGATTCCCAGTACAAAAAAATTATTTAAAGTAAAAAAGCCCAGGAGGCTGAGAAAGAAAAGACACTTAGTAAGTTAAGCTTTGCTGATGTGGACAGCATAGTGAGGTCACGGCCGAGGCCTCCCATCCACTCCTGAGTCACCCGAGCAGCTCCCTGTCCTGCGAGCTCCCCGCTGCCGGTGCTGTCCACAGACACTGCACTTCCGTCCTCAGAGCGTAGCTTCCCCACGCCGCTTCTGTTTAGACCTGAGGCTCACATTGACCCAGCACATGTCACAGTGGCCTGCAGCAGCCAGAGTAACAACCATGCAGGTTCGCAGCTGGGAGCCTCTGGCTGCACCACACCGCTAGCGGGTTCTGGGCTCCTACAGTGTCAAAATCACCCAGAAGCACATTGCTCAGGATGTGCCTCTGGTCAAGGGGGCACCTGACTGCAGGTGAAGAGACCCCCGTCTTCTCAGGGGAGGAAAGAAATGTGCCCAGGACAAGTAGTTAACACTTCAGGTGAAAATAGCAGCTCTGATCTTTCTACACATCATACACCTGCATCGATTCCAGATGTGCTGAAGAGTGAAATATACAATTCACTAGAATAAAATCACTGAAACACTAGAAGAAAATGCAGCCCTAGTAACCATATGGTCTTAGAGTTGCAAGAAGACAGTCATAACTGGAAAGCAAATCATATATATACATATATATATATATATACACACACACATACATAAACATATATATGTGCATTCGTGTGTATATATGTGTGTATGTATATTTATATATGTGTGTGTATATATATGTATGCACAGTTCTCCCAATTACATGAAGTATTGACACAGAGAGGGGACAATGGAACAGAAAACCTGAAAGTAACAGGAATTGCTTCTAGCTGGTGAGAGGATAGAGGTAGTTGTGATTTTCTTCCCCATGACGTACTTTCACAATCTGTAATACAAGAAGTGTGTGATTTTTTTGGTGGAGGGGAGAGTGTTGAAACTGCTCCATAGTGCCCTGCTGTCACCATGGAGAGTGTTGTATAGCCCTGGCTGACCACAAACTCGTGGCAATCCTTCTGCCTCAGCCTTTTGGGTGGTGGGATTACAGATCTATGCCACCATGCCCAGCTCTGTGCTGGTTTTATAGTTAGGAAAAATCAAGCATGATTTTGATGACAAAGAACCTGGATTTAATTGGACTCCGAGACTGAGACACAAGTCTCCCCACCCAGTTTCCTGCCCCGGGCCACCGCCATCTTGGGACTCGCTGGGGCCCTCTGCGTGGTTGGTGACCGTGTGCCTCTTCCCTCCCTTGCTCCCTCCCTCCCGCAGGAGCACGAGGTCCGAGAGCTGGCCAGGCCGGGCCCCTTCACGGTGTTCGTGCCTGCATCCGCAGCCTTCAATGTGGAGCCCCAGGTGAGCTCCAGGCTGGGACCAGGACAGACTTAGGAGACCTTGCACTGGAACCAACAATGGTGGCATTTCTGGACAGGACTTTTAGGGTCAGGTGGAACTAAGGAGCAGTAGACACGGTTGTCTCAGCATGGGGACCGCTGTCGAGGGGACACCCAGGTGGATTTGCCGGTAGGAATGCTGGATTAGAGGGACTGAAGGAGCTTCTTGTCTTGCGGGATTTATCAGCGCCTTTACTGTTCTAGTGTCCAGGGGGCTCCTCTTCCCCCTGGGCCTCCCCAGGGAATAATGACAGCTGATACTTGCTGAGCCCACCAGGCCCTGCCCCGAGGACCCGGCCTACATTAGCTCCGTGGTTCCTCACAGCGTCCCCCAAAATGACAGGCCACGGGTAAGCACTTTTCTTTTTGCGGGTGCTGGGATGAACCCCGGGCGCTGTGGCCAGGGCTCCACCACCGAGCGCCGCCTGGCCGCAGCAAGGACTCGTCTCTCCCCTGGCAACCCCCGCCTGTCTAGGCACAGAGCAAGGCACAGAACAGCTTTAAAAACAATTTGACGTGTGTTAATTTTTTAAAGAATTATCACGAAGCAGTGAGAACTGTATGGGCTTCTGTGACACTGACTTTAGGGTCAGTATTGCTTGTGCTTTTCACTCCCAATAGAGAGACACCCTGATCTCTTCCGGGGCTGAAGGTTAAGTACAGCCGCGCCGCCTCGCCAAGAGAAATGTTTCTTTTCTTTTTTTTCCCCTTTTCCTTTCTTTTTTTTTTTTTTTTTCTTTTTCTATATTGGGGATTGAACTCAGGGCTCTCACACTGAACTGCATCCCAGCCTCCGTTTTTAATTCTTTATTTGGAGACACAGTCTCACGAAGGTGCCCAGGCTCGGCTCAAACTTGCAGTCCTCCTGCCTCAGCTTCCCAGAGTGCCAGGATGACAGTGCTGCACCACCACACCGGGCTGGAATCTCAGTTCTCAAGGAGTGTGTCACAGACGGCTGGGGTCCTTGCAGACGGGGTTCTGAAAGGATGTGTGGGGGCCCCTCCTCACTGAGGTTCTGCAGGAGAGGCCTGAACAACCTCTCCCTGAACCCCGACACACACCACACCTGCCTGCCACCCCCCAGGGGTGGATGGGGACAGCAGAGAGGACCAGAGGACCGGAGAGGAGCCTCCTGCCTCTGTCTCCCTTGCAGATTAAAGACTGGGACAGACAGGGCCTCATGCCCCAGGTTCTCCGGTACCACGTGGTGGCCTGCCACCAGCTGCTTCTGGAAAACATGAAACTGACCCCAAATGTCACTTCCCTCCAAGGAGAGCCGATCGTCATCTCAGTCTCTCAGGTAACGGCAGCCGCCTCAGGGAGGGGCCCACTGCGGCCTCCTCCGGGTAATACCGCGAGAATGATAGCAAGGACGGAGGGGAGAGATTTCTGTATTTTATCTCAACTGACTCATTTACTCCTCAAAATAACCGCATAATAGGTGCGCATGTTACTGCTGATTTCCACAGAAAGAAACCGAGCTCAGAGAGGTTAAGTGATTTGTCCAGAGTAGCACATCAAGAAAATAGTTGTGCTGGAGTTTGAATTCAGAGGTAGGCAAAGGGAAAAGCAGGGGGAGTGACATAGGAGACACACTGAAAGGAAACCAAGAAGCAGGGTGTAGTGGTGCACATCTGTAATCCCAGCATTCAGGAGGCTGAGGCAGGAAGATCGAAGTGAGTTTGAGGCCAGCCTGGGCTACATAGTGAGACCCTGTCTCAAAAAAACCTGCAATAAATAAATAAGTAAATAGAAACCAAGAGTAGCAAGGGGGTAGAGGGATAGCTGGGCATGATCAACACTATGGAATGTCACAGTTCATGCTGTGAACACACTTAGTAGGTGTTCGTGACTATAATTTTTGATTTCTTAAGAAGGTGATGCTGCACTGCCTGTTTATTTCATATTTCACAATCATGGTGAAATGACTATTTTGGCTGATTCTGTATTATTTGCTATTAACTTCTCCAGATTTAAAAAAAAAACCACAATCCTATCTGTTTTCTTTTTATAATCACAATAAAAAAAAGAGTTATCAAGTGCCTCCGGTCTTCTAATCGCGGCCCGATGACCTAACATACTAGAGAAGCACTTTGTGAGAAGTGATTTTCACGTCTGTTTCTTTGCTCTGTGTGCATTTTCGTTTTGGCTGATTTCAGGACACAGTATACATAAACAATAAGGCTAAGATCATATCCAGTAACATCATCAGTACGAATGGAGTCGTCCATGTCATAGACAAGCTGCTGTCTCCTCAGAACTTGCTCGTCACCCCCCGCGATGCCTCGGGAAGGATCCTGGTGGGTAAACGCTTGTCCCCTCCCAGTATGCCTGGCCCGGAATATGTCCGTCTCAGCTGTGACCTCAGGCATTACTTTGAAACACCATACGTGTGTTGCTTCAGTCTCAAACTATCCTTCAAAGCCTAGTAAACATTGTTCGGAAGAAGTAAAAAAGGAAAGGTCTATTGGAAATCGCTATATGTGTTTTAACCGGGAGCAGTGGTGAGCATCTGTAGTCCTAGCTATTTGGGAGGCTGAGGCAGGAGGATCCCATATGTCCAGAAGTTCAAGACCAGCCTGGGCAACATAGTGAGATCTTGACTGGTAAAAAAAAAAAAAATTAAAAATGGGTTTTGTGTTTCTTTTGTGTATTGGTCAGCTTTGCCACTGCTGGACAGAATGCCTGACACACACAATTTGGAGGAGGAAGTGGTTTCTTTGGCTCATGGGTGCAGAGGTCCCAGTCCATGGTTGGCAGGCTCCATCACTGTGGGTGTGAGGAGAGGCAGGAACATCACGGTAGAGGGTGTGGCGGAGGAACGCTGCTTACCACAGGGCACAGGAAGCAGAGAGCAGGGAGAGAGGACGCAGAGGAAGGGACCAGAGACCCGTCCCCAAGGCCATGCCCCACCACCTACCCACACGCACACACAGAAGTGTGCTTGGTTAATGTCCTAGGCACCTCTCAAGCCATCAGCTTGACACTCAAGGTTAACTGAGAAATTTAGTGTCCACAAGAGCGTTTGCAAAATGGGAAAAGAAGAAAGAAGGGAAGGAAGAGGAGAGGAGGGGAGGGAAGGGAAGGGAGGGGAGGAGAGGGGAGGGAAAGGAAGGCAAGGGAAGGGAAGAAATATCACCATAATTAAACCTGAAGTAAAACTCCTTCTCAGTGGACACAAAAGACCATTTGAGCTTTATTTTCATTTACTGGTATTGACTAGCATCCTCCAAAGCAGAGTACAGACGCCACTCTCCCCACTGACACAAAACGGAGTCTCTAAAGAATTAAGTACATCACCCAACCTCTTGGAAGGCCGGAGCCTAATTCAGGTGTCACACAGTGGGAACAAAGCAGCCCAGGGACACCCGCCAGGGAGGACAGCTAAGTTCACCCCAGTTCACCTGCGGCAGTGCAGGTGCCCGGGCCCAGCCTCACCACCAGGGCACCAAGACTGGGCCACGCACGCCCCCACCATCGTGCTCCAGAAGTTGCCACGCCCCGCCAACAGCCGCCACCGCCTCCCGCTAGCCCCACGGCAGTGTGCGGGAACCGGGATACGCGGCCCTCGGCGTCTGTCACACAGGCAGCTTGTGCAGGGGAGCACGGGGAGGGGTTGACGGGCCTCTCCAGCACCATGTCATTTTACCTTCCCTGTGTCCCATGGCGTCCTTGTGAGGACAACTGTCACCTCCATCCTTCTTATCTTTACAGCAAAACCTTACAACGGTGGCAACAAACAATGGCTACAGACGATTTAGCAAACTGCTACAGGTAACAGCGAGGGGTGCGCGGCTCCAGGGTGACCTGAGATGCTTTGCTTGGTTAGGTCTTCCGCTCGCTGGCTGGGCTGGGAGGGCCCTCATTTTCCCGAGGGAGAAGTCACCCCCTGCCACTCTGTCCTCAAGGTGTTGCATGGTGTGGGAGATGCGGACAGAACAGTGGCCGGGTCCGAGGTGGACAGATTTGTGGCTGGGGAGAGGGAAAGGAAGTGGGGGCGCCCGGCGCTGGACTAAGGTCCTTCACATCCAGAATTAACCCCGCTGTAGACCCGGAGAAGCAGAGGTAGAGACCAGGGGGTCTATACCCGGGGTGAAGTCAGATTTGAAACCATCTTTCTGATCAGAGACTGTTCCCATGAATTGAGGAGGTCCTGCTTGTTCAGATAGACGATATAGAGGACACCATCCCGAGACTCCCTGCTCTCCCCTAGCTTGGGCCATCCCCAAAGGCCCCCCAAAACCCTGGTATCCCCCAGGGCACAGTCTAGAGATCGCAGCATTCATCCTGTGGCTCCCCAAATGATCTGAGTTTCTGACTCTGTTGTCAGAAATGGTGATTTCAAGATGTTCAAGCTGAAGTCTCCCCAAGGGTGTTACAGGCAAGGAACCTTTGCCCGCCTACCCCCACCCCTAAAACCTCCTAGTCACCCACACCTGTGCACCCGTGCCTGGTTGGACACAGGCTCCTAGGGCCAGCTAGCGAGCCTGTCTGGGGCTCATAAAGGGACTCATAAAGCCTCCTTTATAAGGTTATTGGAAAAGTTAAGAGAAAAAAATGTCTATGGTGCACCCTGGTTGTAGAAAGCTCTCAAAAAGATTCTTCCCTATTCATTTTGCAATTCTTTTTTTTTTTTTTTCAGTATAAATGATCTCGAAATCTCATGAGTAGAAAGGAGTACTTCAGTATTGTACAGGTTTTACTTTTTAACATAAAATACAAGAAAAATGCAGAGCCGGTCTTTCAGAAATTCCAATATTAGGGCAGAAGGAGGATTAGGAAAGATATTCACTAAAGCCTATGTTTATTTTCCTGTCAACAGAAACTTAGAATTTAGCTTTCTGACTTGCTTTCTAAGGAAATATGGGTCCGAAAGATGGATGCATGATGGGCCTTGGGTTTCCGGCTGTGTCGCGCTAAGTGGCATCGGGAGTGCCCACAGGCCAGGGCGGGACCAAGAGACTCAGCAGCCAGGGGCTGCCTCCCTGTGTTTCAGGACTCGGGCTTGCTGAGCGTCATCACCAACCCCATCCACACGCCCGTCACTGTGTTCTGGCCCACGGACCAAGCCCTGCAAGCCCTGCCCCAGGAACAACAGAATCTCCTGTTCAACCAGAACAAGGACAAGCTGAATGAGTATTTGAAGTTCCACGTGATCCGAGATTCCAAGGTACAGTCGTCCCCCCACCCTCACCGGTGTTTTTCAGTTACCCCCAAAGCAGTCATGGACTGAAAAGATGAAATGGGAAATTCCAGAAGGAAACAGCTCATACGCTTTAATTTGCACAGCGTTCTGGGTACATGATGAAACTTCTGGCCACCCTGCTCCATCCTGCCTGGGTTGGGAATCATCCCTTGGTCCAGTGTCTCCAAAGTGTATATGCTACCCACCCAATGGCACGGTTACGGTATAGATCTAGAATGCCCCCGCAGAGCCTCATGTGCTCAGAGGTAGGGCTCTTGGGAGGTGGCGGGATCATGGGGGTGCTGAACCCATCAGTGGATTCCTCCGTGCGTGAGTTTGTGACTGAACGCACCACCAGGAGGTGGGGTTGAGACCAGGAAGGGTGTCTCTCCCTTCTGACTCCTCCCTTCTCTATCTACTTCCTGGCTGCTTGACAGGAGCACTTTTTCTCCTCTGCTCTGACTAGGGACTGAAATGTGAACCAAAACAAACCTCGTCCTCTGGGTTGTGGGTGTTGGGTATTTTGTCCCAGCCAGAAGGAAGTGACTAAGACAGTCACCTAGTAGCTGTCTTAGTTATCAGAGTGACATGCAGTATTGCAGTGCTTGTATTCAGCTGATCCTCATTTTACTAATAATGGTTCCAAAGCCCAAGAGTGGTGCTGCTGTCAATTTTATTATAGGACATTGTTACAATCATTCTAGTTTTTCCAGAATTGTTAATCACTTACTATGTCTAATTTAGAAATTAAACTTTATTATAGGTGTGCATTTATTGAATACAACAAAGTGTGTGTAGCATTTAGTACTATCCATGATTTCAGTGTCCGCTGGAGGTCTTGGAACAGATCCGCCCATATTGGGGGTGAGGTACATTTTGTTTAGGTGCAGAAGTGAGCTCAAGTTGTCCCAGGGCTGACAAGGCCCAGCACAGAAGCGCTGTGTCACAGACACCATGGGTCCCAGTCGCCGGAGGGCACTGCCTTGCTGTGCCCCCTCTGGTTGGCCATCGATAGCTGCACCTTGCAGCACCCTGTGACCAGGTTTCATTTCTTGGACCTGCCATTATCATTTCTGCCTTGTTGCTTTTGTTCTGCGGGCTTTTTAAATTGCACCCCAAGCCCCAGACCGCCTCTCCTCCCTTGGACTGCGGAGAGATCTCTCCTGTTTCCTGTTCACACGGCAGTGGGGCTGCTGACAACAGGGCCCAAGTCTCTCCAGGTGGACTCTTTCTCTCCAAATTCCAAAATTTCTGGCAAGTGACTGGCTAATCTTGAAGCAGTTAATCATCGATCCCACACACACACACCCAACTGATCGTGTGGGAACGTGGCAGTCTGTATCAGTCGTGTGTCCTATCCCTGAGACGTAATGCGCAGAAGCCACAGCTGGAAGGCAGAGAATTTTAGCTTGACTCACGGCTTCGGGGGATTCAGTCCATGGGTGGCCAGCCCCAAGGGAAAAGCATCCTGGTGGAGGAATGTAGCGGCACACAACTGCTTAGATCTTGGCGGGGAGCAGAGCAAGGGACAGCACCGGAGAGGAAGAGACAAGCGACCAGATACAGCATCCAGGGCCATGCCTCCCTGACCCACCCAGACACGCTCCGAAGTGGGCCCCACGGATCCTACCGGCGACTCCCAAGACAGTCAGGTTCACACAGCGAAGCTTAGCCCCCCCACACGGCTGCTCTGAGTCCTCCGCCGGGGCTCTGTGTTCTCTCCAGGGCTGAATCCACCCCCTCCAAGAATGCCAAGTGCCCTAACTCCCCGCATTCACGGCGCCTGGGTTACTTTCCTAGGGCTTTCGTACGGCCAGCTGGGTGCCTTGAAGCAGGAACAGTGTAGCCGCTCACATTTCCAGAGCCCACGTGTCTGAAATTTGGGTGTCCGTAGGGTTGTTCCCTCTGAGGGCGCTGAGGAAGAGTCTACTCCAGCCTCTCAGGCTTCCGGCAGCGCGTGGTATCTCTCGGCTGGTAGCCGTGTGTCCCGTCTCTGCCTCCACCTTCACTGCCTTCTCCCTGTGTGTTCCCGTGTCTTCGTGTGGGGGTCTCTGCCTCTTTCCTCTTCTTCTAAGGACCTGTTCATGTTGGATTAAGAGCCCGCCCTACTCTGGGATGACCTCATCTTACATAATTATACTTGCAGGGAGCTTGCTTTCAAATAAGGTCATCTTCTGAGGTGTGGGGATCAGTACATCCACATAACGCTCCTAGCAGTGCTCTGGGCCGTTTCCCAGCCCCCCAAAATTTCCCAGGCTCCCTCCATCGAGACACACTCTTCCCCACCCACAGAGCAGGCTGGCAGGGTGATAGAGAAAGCTTATCAGTATCTCTTCTGTGCATACATCTGCTGCCGTTTAAAGTTGGAATGATTATATCTCATGGAAAAAAACTCGCATCTGAATTTGGCTTGTCCTCCGGGGGCCTGCCTCGGGGGCACTCCCACGGCTCCCTCTTTCCTACAGGTGTTAGCTGCGGATCTCCCCAGGTCCGCTTCCTGGAAGACCCTGCAAGGCGCGGGGCTGAGCGTGCAGTGCGGAGCGGGCAGTGACATCGTGAGTGCCATCCCACCCAGGGGAGGGGTGGAAACACGGGGCAGCGCCGTCTCTGCCCACTGCCCTTGGGGAAGCGTGCAGTGCTCCCTTCCCTTGACAGGAAGGTGTTTTCCCTCATTGCTTTTGGATCCCAGACCACAGGCCCTGGCCAGCCCAAGCCCTCGTAGCAAGTGGTCCAACCTCCGTCATGGTGGAAAGCAGATTCTGGTGGCTTTTTTCCTAGTTCTTTCTGAGTCTTGGAGGTGTTGGACACGTCCTGTGATCTAAAAAGAAGAGAGGTGTGAGAGGGATTGCTCTCTCTCTCTCTCTCTCTCTCTCTCTCTCTCTCTCTCTCTCTCTCTCTTAGGGTGAGCTCTTCCTAAACAACCAAATGTGCAGGATCGTACAGCGGGAGCTGCTGTTTGACCTGGGTGTGGCCTACGGCATTGACTGTCTCCTGAGGGACCCCACCGTGGGAGGCCGCTGTAACAACTTTGCAGTTTATAGTACCACGGTCAGTCCTGACGTCACCACTGTAGTGAGAGAACCTTGGACCAAAGAACAGCCCTGGTAGCCCCACTGACTCACCGAGGCAAGGACCTACGGGGTCTACAGGCCAAATGATGGAGTTCTTCCAGTCAGAACCAACCAGCGTGTTCTTAGCCCTGCACAGGCCTTGACTGTCCTTGTCTGCCTGGCTACCCGCTTCTCTGTCCACTCCCTTATCATTAAGGAAGCAGCTGCTGAAGACCAGGAATGTGCCAGCTCTTCTGACCACTCAAATCCATCCACTCACTCATTCATTCGACACACAGTTTTTGAGCTTCTGCCAGATTACATCATATAAAATTACCATATTTTACAGTTTAGGGCCTATAAAAATGGAAAATTCATACCAGGCATGGTGGCATATGCCTGTAATCCCAGTATTGGGGAGGCTGAGGCAGGAGGATCACAGCTAAGTTCAAGTCCAGCCTGGGCTACATAGTGAATTCAAGGGCAGTCTGCACTACATAGTGAGCCCCTGTCTCAAAACAGAAAGAATTATCAAAAAAAAGAATGATTATCCCCACTTTATACATCATAAAACGAAGGTCAAAGAGTAAAAGCGACTGGGTTGAAGTATCCCGGCTAACTTGAGACGGAGCTGTACCTGCACACATTTTCCACCGTCGCTATCCTGTCTGCGTCACACTGCCCAGTCCAGCACTGCCCTGGCCCAGGAGCTTTGCCCTGCAAAGAACTAAGCCAAAAAGCTGAGACCCAAGACAACCTTTAGAGCTCCCTGGGGCAAAGTCGGAGTGTTTCTTTTTGTGTTCTTGATCGTAGTCAGAATCTTCTTTTTTTTTTTTTTTTGTCTTTTTGAGAAAGGGTCTCGCTATGCAGTTCAGGCTGTCCTTGAGCTCACTTTGTAGCCCAGGCTAGTCTCGAACTCACAACGATCCTCCTGCCTCACCCTCCCGAGTGCTGGGATTACAGGCGTGCGCCACCACACCCAGCCATAGTCAGAATTTTAAGATTAATTAAATTCCCAATCCACTCGTTCAAGTATCAACCTGGGACATTTCCTTGTGTTTTTCAATGTTCTTGACCTGAACGTGTCTCTCTCTGCACACTAGGGAAACTGCGGGAGCTGCCTCAGTACCCCCAGATGCCCACGGGGGACCAAGCCGCAGGTAGTACGAGGGTTGGAGAGCCTAGGATGTGCTGGGGGGGGGAGGCGAGTGGAGGCCTCTGTGAGTGTGTTGCACCGATGTGACTTCTGTGACTCCTACATTGATGGGGGGAGGGAAGCTGAGCGTTCCCAGTGCCTTGTCCACCTCCTGCCCGTCTTCCAGGAACTCTCTAGAAAAGTCGTGGAAATACTGACCTAAGTCAGACCTCAGAGATGTGCAGCACTGTAAAAATAACAGCTGCATTGTGTTGGCCACTGTCTGTGTCCCGGCTCTGTGCTGGGCGCTTTATATGCTGGTTATCCCTACCCCTTACGGCCTGGCAGACGCTCCTTCACCTCTGCTTTACTCAGGAGAACGTGTGTTCCAGAGAGAGCAAGCAGTCAGCACAGCGCTTGTGGGGAGCAAGGTTAGGATGAAAGCCCAGAAAGCCATGTAAACTAATGGCCAGGGCATTCTGGAGTCCACGGGTGTGGGGTGCAATTCTAGTCACTTTGGCTATTTACATGATCTATCAGTTTTGTTCCTTAAACTCAAGCTAATAACAACTCTCTATGTGGTTATTAGAAAAAACAAATTTTAAAGCCAGGTGTGGTGGTGCACGCCTGGAATCCCAGCACTGGAGAGGCTGAGGCAGGAGGATCATTGCAAGTTCCAGGCCAGCCTGGGCTACAAAGTGAGCTCAAGGTTGGCCCGAACTGCATAACAAGACTCTGTCTCAAAAAGACAAAAGCAAAAAACAAACAAACAAAAGGCAAAGTTAATTTCACCACGGAGGTATCTTAAGTGCCTGCCACACACAGTAGATGCTCACTAAATGTTTTCTATTACTGATTCTAAAGTCAAGCTCTTTCTGCCGTCCTAGTAAAATCTCTAACAAAAGCACCTCTGCAAAAAAAAATATAGCTCCCCGCTCCTTGCTGAGGAGTCGGGGCATTGCCACCCTCCCCCATGGTAGGAATGGCAACCCCGCCCTCCACATACAGCTCCAAGGGTCACAAAGTCCTTCCTCCTGGAACCAGGGAGAAATCTTCCATTGGCTCCAGCTCGGCCCTGCCCCTACCCGCTGCCCTGCCGGCTGGAAATTCATTGTCAACCCGGGCAGTACTGAGGTGCTCTACTAGGGGGCGAGCCAGCGCCCCAGCCCCCGCCCATGGTCCCGTCTCTCCCTCAGGGCATGAAGATCAAATGTTTGTGGGCCATGCTGCCCTTCAGGCCGCCCGTGGAAGGCTGCAAGAACAAGTGCGCCTTGGCGGTCCAGCTGCATATGTGCTGCAAGGGCTACTTCCTGCCAGACTGTCAGGGTGAGGCTCCTCTGCACCCGCGATGCTCTGACCCCAGCCCTGAGCAGGTAGGACGCGGGGTCCTGCTGCACGCAGGGGGCATCCTGTGTGGCACAGAGCTGGGATCGACGGGGCCTGGACGAAGTGCGTCTGCGTGGCGCTCGGGGCTGGGGCGTCGCCGTCCCCGGGTGCTCAAGGCGGCAGGCGTTTGTTTCCTTTACACTGACGAGCAGGCGGCTTGCTTCTGCCTTGGCGAGGTGGCTAGCTAGCGCGGTGACGCAGCCCGTGCGGGCCTTCGCCCCCGAGAGCCCGAGGCCCGCGCCTCCGCGTGCTCGGAATCCGGCTGGGAACGCGCTGGGCTCAGCCCCGCAGCCCACCCCGCTGTGCCCAAAGCGCACGAGTTCAGGCTGGTCCCTTGGCTGTGCCCGGCGCTGGCGCTGCGCCCGCCCCCGAGGACAGCAGCGCGGGGAGCGGGGCGCCGGCCGGGCGGGCGCCGTGTCACCCCCGGGAGCTAGGAAAGCTGAAGCACAGCACAAGGCCCTGGCCACAGCACAGCGCCCAGCGCGCGGCGCCCGTGGCCCCCCAGCCTCTGCCCTAAGTGCCCCCGACGCCCCGGGTGCTCACGGTGCGGGGAGCCACCACGCAGCTCCGAAGGCTGCTCCGGCCCCCGGAGTCACCGCCGTCCCCCCTCGCAGCCTGTCCTGGAGGACCCGACACCCCGTGCAACAACCGCGGCACCTGCCTCGAGTGGTACTCGGCCAAGGGACAGTGTCGCTGTGACACCGGCTTCAACGGGACGGCGTGTGAGCTGTGCGGGCCGGGGCGGTTCGGGCCGGACTGCCAGCGTAAGTGGCCGCCGTCCCTCCGCCGGGCCTCCTGTCCTCCCTGCGCCGCCCTCCCGGCCTGAGCATCTTCCTTCCCGTCTCCGCTTTCTGCCTTCTCCGCGTGACCCGCCCCCTGCCTTCCTCTCCGCTGGATTTTTCCTCTCTCATCTGCTGAGAGAGCGGCCTGCCTCTGCCTCAGGCGAGCTGTGGCTGACCCGGCCCTCATGCATGACCAGAAAATGCGGGCGATGTTACAATTTAGAAACTTAGTGCAGTAAAAGACACATCAACCCCCATCGGAACCTCCCCAGACCTGAACTCCCGCCCCTCAGCCTTGCGCTTTCTGCGGCAGCTCTACAGCCCCCTTCCCGAGTGTGCTCAGCTGCGCCACGTGCCTGCCTCGATGTCCTGAATCGACCAAACCTTTCCCTGTCATGGTGGTTCTCACTCGGGAAGAGCCAGAAGCTGCCCAGGGCCCGCGTGGGTATGAGGACACGGTGTCGTACTTCCGTGTGACAGAAGTTACTGTGAACACTTGCTTAATGAGAGTGGTCCACAGATATAGGGGTGTTTAAATAAAAGATCTAACCCAGTAAAAGACACATTGCCATGAACCCCCTTTTTTTCTTTTTTGGGGGGACAGAGTCTCACTCTGTAGTTCAGGCCGGCCTCGAACTCACAGCAGTTCTCCTGCCTCTTCCTCCCGAGCGCTGGGATGACAGGCGTGCGCCTGACCCTCTTGAAGTACTCAGATACTCCGCCTCGCCTCACACACTAATCCCAGGGCTCTCCGCCGTGTGTCTTTTACTGTAGTAAGCTATTTTCAGTTTAAACGTTTAATGTCTTTTCGATCACTCCTTGTGTGCTTACTGAGCCCTTACCAATACTGACAGCTGACCTTTACCAAGAGCCTGCAGGGTGCCAGGCCCTGGGCTCCCCCGTGTGCCCAGCAAATATGTCTTGGTCCTCATCAAACCCTCCGGGGTCAGCACCATTCCTAACCCATTAGCAGATCACGGCAGCACCAGGCACAGAGAGACCCAGTGATTTGATTTGCTCAGAGCCCAGGAATCGCTCTAAGGTCTAGAGACAAAATGTCAGCTCTCAGAGAGCTGAAAACCAAGATCAAAGGGGCAGGTAAAGCCAGGCGTGGGGATGTACATCTGTAATCCCAGCACTCAGGAGGCTGAGGCAGGAGGATCACTGTGAGTTGAAGACCAGCATAGTGAGACCCTGTCTCACAAAATGAACCAAGGAAGTAATGGGATCAAGAGAGAAGGAGGCCGTGTCCTGGAAGCTACCTCCAGGGAAAATATTTAAGCAGAGACCACATGGAAGTCGTGGGCCAATCAAGAGCAGGCTGGTCAACCTGGCAGCAGCTCTGGACACAATGTGTGACTTGACTGTTCAGTGTGGCAGCCACTAACCACAGTGACCACTGTGCGCCCAAAATGTATGATCAAAGAACCAAATTTTTAAATTAAGTTTCAATAGCCACATATAGCTAGTGTCCAGTGTGCTGGACCATGCAAGCCAGAGGGCTGACTTTCCTGGAGAGATGATCACGTGCAAAGGCTCTGGGGCAGAAACAGTTCTGACAGGCAAGGAGGCTGAGCAGAGTGGGTCAAGAAGAGAAGAGGGAAATAAAATCTGAAGGTCACCAGGAGCTGAGGAAGGTGGTTGGCGTCTAAGTGTGGGTGCAGAGATGGAAGACTACACTCAGAGAAGTGTCGTGCACAGACTGGAGAGGGTCACACGCGCCGGGCATAGAGGATGCGTGTGGGAGATCTAGCCACCACGGGGAGCTGGAGCAGCAATCGAGGCAGCATGGTGACTTGGGCTGGCATGGCCACAACAGCGTGGGAGAAGCAGCAGAATCCGTGCTCATGTTTTAAGCTTTATTTTTAAATAGCTATCTCCGTCGGAAAGGCCCTATAGTGTCCCGTGCGCCATGACACGGTGCACCTCCGTGCACCAGCGTCTGGGGAAAAAACAAAGAAACAGTTTAACGTAAGAGAAAACGATCTATTCCAAGACGGAGAAGGAGGAAGAGAAAGACAGCAGACAGCTTCTCGGGACGGGTGGGGGCGTCCAAAGCGCGCCGCTCCAGATCTGTCTGCAGCGCCTTCCCCCGAGATGGGCGGCTGCCAGGGCTCCTGGAATCTGATTGGCTCGCTAGCTTGTCTTTCATCCCGACCTTGGCTTTCTTCTGCCAGGCGATGTTTCCCACGCTAGTGCAGGGTAAGGTGTCAGGTGGGGCCTGAAGGACGAATAGTTTAGGGTTAAGGAGAAGTGAAGCAGAAGTCTGCAGTCTGAACGTTAGTCACCTGGGAACTTGCCAGTCCCGAGTTCTTTGTCTTCCCAATTGCCTGAGTTTAGCCGCCTGTGCCCTTCTGACTTCTAGTCTGGCTGCAGAGGTCAAAACTGACTTAATAATTTTTAATGAAGCTCACGGAGGCCTTCATCCTATCTTTTTCCTATCTACAGTGGCCCCATCCCTACGCCTGTGTAACCTCCTGTCCACCAGCTGTGAGCCCTGGGCGCAAGGCACCTTCTCTGTCCCACTGTCCCTGTCACCTGATAGTGTGAGTTATGACTAGGATGTCTGGATAAAACAACGAGTGAGCTGGGTGTGGTAGCACACGCTGTCATCCCAGCACCTGGGAGGCTGAGACAGGAAGATCGCCCATGATCTACGTAGTGATCTCAAGGCCAGTCTGCACTACATAGGAAGACCCTGCCTCAAAAAAAAAAAAAAAAAAGGAAGGGCTCTGCGCCAGGCGGTCAGTGCTCGGGGGACCAGGTCTCAGTCCAGGTCGCGGTCACTAACCCCGAATGTGCCCTCCAGCCTGTGGCTGCTCCGAGCATGGACAGTGCGACGAGGGGATCCTGGGCTCCGGGCAGTGCCTCTGCGACAGCGGGTGGACGGGCCGCCTCTGCAACACACGAGCAGGTGAGTGGGGCAGCAGCCGCGGGCCCTCCCGGGGGTCAGGGAGGCTGGGGGCTGAGGGACGTGGAAATAACTGACAAAGCAGGTGTCCCTGCCACCCCGAGGGAAAGGGGTCGGGCTGTGGCCTTGGGCCTGGGGAGGCGGAGGCGGAACCAGCACACCTTCCTGCACGGGGCGGTGCCTCGCCGTTGCGGCCCGGGGGTCACACGGGTTCACGTAGCTTCACTGCCATCATCCCTGTCAGCGTTGTGACCGGGCAGTCAGGCTTCTGAGGCCTCCCCGAGCTCAGATCCCTCTGTCCTGGAAGTCTGAGCTGTGAGGTGATTGGCTGTACCTCTGTGAGAGTTCATCGCCTCTGCGGTCAGAAGGGCATCTCTAGAAGTCAGGCGTGGTGGGAGGCTGAGGTAGGAAGATCACAAGTTCAAGCCCCATCCTGGACCACTTAGAAAGACCCAGTCTCAAAATCCCAAAAACAGTTTCTAAAAAGAAAAAAGGCTGGGGATGTAGCTAAATGCAAAGGCCCTGGGTTTAATCTCCAGTTCTACAAGAGAGAGAGAGAGAGAGAGAGAGAGGCATCCCTAGTCTTCCTAGGGGGTCCGGCAGCTTGGAGTTCCAGGGACTCTAGCAACATGGCTAACTTCAGCTCCCCTGCCTCGTCCACAGACATCCCCAGCCCCACCTGCCCATCTACACCGCTACCCTGCCCTTCACCGTAGGGCCAGGCCAGGAGGGTAGGCAAGGAAAGGCTGCCTTGGAAGACAGCAGCATTTCTCCAGCACTTTAACCATCTCCCCCCACCGTTCCGAGGTCCCCAGGTCCTTGGGGCCAGACAGTTCATACCCCAAGTTCAACCCTGTTCACAGGTGTCGGTTGGAAAACTTTCCTGTTTGCCCCTAAGATAACACATTTGCACTATAGTCCAGGTAGCCTTGCAGAGCTGGCCACGGTACAGCAGTCATTCTAGACACTCAGACCCTGGGCGGGGAGGGACCTCAGCCAACCACTCCACCGTGTTCATGACACCGGGGCAGGAAGTCTCGGGAAGACTCATGGGTGGGCCCCACCTCCCCACCGGCGTGGGATGCATGGCAGCCTTTCTCTTTGCAGCTGTGTCCCCAGTGTGCACACCTCCCTGTTCCGCTCACGCCACCTGTGTGGAGAACAACACGTGTGAGTGTAACCTGAATTATGAAGGTGATGGAATAACGTGCACAGGTGAGTTCCCTCGGCACGCCTGTGAAAGCAGCGTGGTTTAGGGGAGGTCGCAGGACTGGGCACAGCGATCAGGCTCCCTCCTGGCCCTTCAGCTTCCTGTGTTCAACTCTTAGACAGCACTCACTCTCTCTGTGACTCGGTTTCCTTCGTGGGTATGCCCGCCACCGGCCAGCCCACTGCCCACGCCACGGTTTTACAACTGCTTTGCAAGGCAGGATGCATTTTATATTGCAGAGTATTTTTCTAACTCTCTAAGTAATACAGCCTTCAGAAAATGCACTGAATTTTTTTTAAAAAGGGAAGCCTACACATGCTCTGAGTCACAATGAGAAGCACTGTGGGCATGGCAGTGCCCATTCCTTGTAGCTAACATGTGGGCCTGGCCATTCAGGGTTACAACTGAACAGTGCATAAACAAGTTTATTTCTGTCCCTTGGAACAGCTGGGATTCCAAGGGTTCCCCTTCAGGGCTACAGTAGAGTTTCTCACTGAAGAGCGTCTGGGATCCCTTCTCTCTTTTTGCTCTGCCAATGTAATTTGAATGGCTCATGATGGCCACCACCATGAACACAACCCAGGCAGCAGGGTGGAGGAGGGAGAAGAGGAGAACCCCCTTCCCTTTTGGAGCACAGCCTACAGGTTGCTACAGTCAGGTCTGCCTCATCCCACTGGCTGGCACCCAATCGGCTCCCATACCTAGCTGCAAGGGAGCCGGGAAAAGGTTGTTTTGTTGAGTGGCCCACAAGAGAGGCCCACCAAAAAATCCATTTACTATAGAAAAGGATGAGAAAGTTAGCCACCCCAGGCAGAGACACTTACTGAGATTTTCCATGAAGCACTCACCTGGAGATACAAATTCTCTTTATGAAACACTATAGATTTTGCCAGTTATACCTGCTACCAGGCACAGGAAAGGTCAGCACTTGACAACGGCAGCAAAGACCAGCTCGCTCTCTCTTCCCTCCCAGCCCTAGTGGCAGAAGCTCTGCCCTCCTGTTTATCCTCTGAGTCTCAAGTGGCTGCCATGACTCTGCATCAGGTCAGGCAGAAGAACTCAGACACTAATATACTAACTCAGTTAGTATATTAGAGGCTGAAATTTGGGAGATTGTGAAAGCCAAGTTCCCCAAAGCCAACACAACACAGCAAGGCCAAATGAGCCTGAGTTAGCCTCCAAGCCCTGCATGTCTAGCTGTTGTCAGGTCCATGAAGCTCCCAGAGCCTCAGTTTGTTCATCTGCAGAACGGGGTTAACAATGTCTGTCTCACAAGGTGTCCCATATTGCGCTAACTCCGCACACATTAAAAACTCGAGCTCAGTCTGAACACCGCTACCCAAGTGAGCCTAGAAGTAGGTGACAGGGTGGACAGGGGGAACAGAGGCCACCAGGCCTGATCTGTGAGGGTATCACAGGACACTAGTGTTGCAAAGCCTCACACAGAGGCCGCAGGGCATGGGAGCAAAGGCACGGCCGTGCAGAAGCCCATGTGCTCCCCAGCACACTGGGGCAGGGGTGGCCGACCACCACACTCCTTCTTGCAGTTGTGAATTTCTGCAAACAGAACAACGGGGGCTGTGCCAACATCGCCCAGTGCTCCCAGAAGGGCACCAAGGTCTCTTGCAGCTGCCCGAAGGGCTACCAGGGAGATGGCCACAGCTGTATGGAGATAGACCCCTGCACGGACGGCCTCAACGGGGGCTGCCACGAGCATGCCACCTGCACGATGACTGGTCCGGTGAGTTGCCGGGGAAAGTGGGGCCGAGTGGCCTTTGTGCTGTTCTCAGCTTCACACTCCACCCGTTGGTCTCTGCTTCCTCTCTGGCTTCTCCCTGTGCTTTTTTCCACTCCTCTGCCTGTTTCTTGTTCAGTGCTGTATGGCATCTGTTTTAGTCACTTTCTCATTGCTGGAACAAGATCCAACACCGACAGTTTCAGAAGGAGAGGTTTAACTTGACTCACGGTTCAGGGGATTCAGTTCACGGCTGGCTCCAAGGCAGGAACCTCATGGCAGAAGGGTGTGGGCTGAAGAAGGCTGCTCACCTCACGGCCCCCAGGAAGCAGAGCTAAGGGAGGAGCCAAGTAGGGAGACGCATCCTTCCCGGTCACACCCCCAGTGAGCCACCCCTTCCAAGCCGGCCACCTCCTAACAGCACATGACACCATGTACCCGTCAATGGATCACAATGGGCACGGCGCCCCCGTGACCTAGTCACCTGTCGAAAGCTCCGCCTCAGAACACATGAGACCCTGGGGCAACGCTCTAAATCTAAACCCGAACAACATCCTGGGCAGAAAAGGGACATCAGCAGGAACTGTGAAACCCACAGAAAGTATTGTTTAGTTAACAGGAAATGACAGCATTGATTTCTACTTCCAACAAAGGCACTGTGGTTAGACGAGGTGTTAAGTGGGGAGGCGTCTACTGAGGGCAGCTGTGTCTTTGCAACACTCCTATAAATCTGACGTTATTCAAACTTTGAAGTTTATTAGAACAGGAAGTTGAGAAATGGCATAAAAGCGGCCCTTGCGCACGTCCATTCAGAATGGACGGTGCTGTGTGTCGGCCGCAGGCAGGCAGACGGCAAGAGCGACGCCCAGTCCTGGTTACGGGCGTGGATCTACATCAGGCACCTTTGAGCCTTGGCTCCGGGGCCTTCAGGCTGCCGGAGCCGGGCTTCTTCAGCTCTCTGAGCCTCGGTTTTCTCATTTGTAAAGTGGGCCTGATAATCAGACATCTTCGGTGGTCGTGGCGATTCCGTGAGATCATTTGTTGACCCCGTCGGTGGTCACCAAGCGCTTACTATGCGCTATGGCGTATGCCAGGGGCACAGCAGTAGGAAGAGCGGTGAGGTCCCTGCCTACAAGGAGAGGAGGAGGCCGAGCCACTCCGCGCAGAGAGCGGGGGAAGGGCAGGCGGAGCGGCCTTTACACTGAGATGGCAAGGGTGACCCTGTGCCCTCATGGGCCCTCACTGTCCCCCGCGGGTCCCTCTGCACACCTCTGCTGCTGGAGGGCGTCACGGGGGCGCCTGCCTGCCTCCTCTCTTCCTGCAGGGCAAGCACAGGTGTGAGTGTAAGAGCCACTACGTCGGGGACGGGCTGGACTGTGAGCCCGAGCGGCTGCCCCTGGACCGCTGCCTTCAGGACAACGGGCACTGCCATGCAGACGCGGACTGCACCGACCTCCACTTCCAGGGTCAGTGTGGCTGGGGCTCCCGGCCCAGAGCAATCTCTCTTCAGGCTGGGGAGGGCTGGGTGCAAGGGAAAAAAGAAAAGCAAACAAAGTAAAGCAGACAAAGAGCCCTTGTATCGTCCAGACCGGGGCAGGCAGCACAGCCGCGAGTCGGACAGGCAGGAAGGGCAGAGGCGTCGGTCCTGAGGGCGGCAGGGCGCTTGCTTTTCCCACAGTGCCGACTCACCCTGGCAGCCGGCACTGCAGTGGATCCAAGAGGCTCAGCTCGGGGTGGGCGATGCAGAACCCAGAAGTGCGGGGGCCCTTCCTTACCAAGGGTTGGGGTAGCAGCACGCTGTACTCCCAAGGGTGACTTACAAGGCTCACAACCAACAGCCAGCTCTCGTGAAACTAAGAAAACATAGCAAGTAAAAAGCCCTCTGGGAGTACAGAGCCCCGCATGCCAGGGGCATCTAAATTCCTTTGCAGAAAAACCACAGAGGACCCAAGCCACACACACTCAGTCCCGGGCCAGGGTGCAAGGGGACGCCACATCCTCAGAGCCGTCCCGGTGGTTACCCCGATCGGTACTTCTTGCGGGTGTCTGAGTGCATGGGGCTTGGTTTACAGCTGCGGACATTTCAGTGGGGTGGTTACCACACATCTCCATGGCAACTGCTGACTTCATACGTGTCAGATATCAAGCCCTGAGACGCGCAAAGCCCTGCTGAGCGAGAGAGAGGAAGAGGGGAAATGCGTGGGATGAGTAGACACGGTCTGCTCTGCCCGAGAGTCCCGGTGTAGTACAGGAAGTGGCTGTGTGTGTGGTGCTGGGGATTGAACCCGGAGCCTTTGCCTTGAGCTATATCCTCGGCCCGTTTTTATTTTTTATTTTATAACACGGTGTTGCTAAGTTGTTAATTGCCCAGGCTGGGCTTGAATTTGCAGTCCTCCTGCTTCAGCTTCACAGAGCGCTGGGATTATCAGCACGCACCATTGCACCAGGTTGCTCGGTTCTCTCTTTAGGGCGCAGTCACACAGCTAGTCCCGCCAGGGCCAGGTGGAAATTGCACCAGCCCAGAGCTTCGCCCCGCTTGCCAGGCCTCTCCTCCTTCCCATGAACACCAGGGCCGTGTAGATTAACCTCAGCAAGAAGGGGGCCTGGGTAGGGCCCGCCACTCCCCCGGGAGGAGGTGCCCTGTCCCACGGCTCTGGGGGGCACACAGCACAGCCCTCGTGGCAGCCAACTGGCAAATGTGCATCAGAGAAGCTTCCTGGAAACCCCGGGACTCAGCGCCTCCGTCTCAAGGAGCCCTCCTC
Source organism: Chinchilla lanigera (assembly GCF_000276665.1). NCBI lineage: Eukaryota > Metazoa > Chordata > Mammalia > Rodentia > Chinchillidae > Chinchilla > Chinchilla lanigera. Next base: position 38,517,047 of record NW_004955405.1, read on the forward strand.
AGAAAATCATCTAAGAATCCAATCAAAAGGGTGTTTCGACCCAGCATTCCTGAATGCCACAAAAAACCCAAACAAGCACATATCTGAAAGTAAAGGATGGTCACATATACCGCTACACCTCCACTCAAATACACCATTAAGAACTGTGTAGGGCTGGGGATATAGCTCAGCGGAAAAAGCACTTGCCTGGCAAGCGCAAGGTAATGAGTTCAATTCCCAGTACCAAAAAAAAAAAAAAAAAAAGAACTGTGTGATTGTGCTGGGCATAGCAGCACACACCTGTAATCCCAGCTAATCCAGAGGCTGAGGCAGGAGGGTTGCAATTCAATGACCTTGTCTCAAAATAAAAATAAAAAGGGCTGGCTGAAGATAAATCTCCGTGGTAGCGCATGATTGCTTAGCATGTGTGAGGCCCTGTATTCAATTCTCAATATTCTGTCCCCGCTTAAAAAATATGTGTGGTCTCAGCAGAAAAGGCACCTTGCCATACTTGAAGTGATCACACACCCTGTAGGCTACGGTTAAACTCCGTGGTGGAGAAAGTACCCTTCCGTAGTATTTTAGAATGGACTGGATGATACAAAAAGTGACTGCGTTCTTGTACTGTTGCTGGTCCCTGCACTCAGCTGTCTGGCTAGAAAAGATATCAGCTATGAACAAATAATAAAAACCATTAGGATCTTAAGGGTAACATGTTTTTCTTAAAAACATTTTTAAAAAGCACTCAGATCAAAATATATACAGAGTCACTTGCAGAAATATACCTTAATAGATGTTTTCATGGCTGTAAATGTTACAAAAATTATTCAGTTATAAATATGAGAAGAGAAATCATATTATCAGAGAAAATATATAATATTGACAAATAATCATGATTTAATGTCATTTCTTAATTTGTTAAAACTGTATGCAGTTTGCTACCATATGTATAACATATACCATGTACAAATGAGTGGGGAAAAAGACTGGAAGAATGTGGAATTATGTCAAAATTAAAACTTACCAAAAAACAGTAAAAGTTCCAGTGCACCACAATGTTAGCCAGGGAGCAATGGCCATTTCTGGAAAGTAAGATTGTAGGTGAATTTTTATGTTTCTGCAGTGCCCCAATTTCTACAATAAAAATGTGCTGTTTAATTTTATTTTTAACTGCACACAATAATTGTACACACAGAGTTCAGTGTGATGCTGGACACAGGCGTACAGTGTGTGATAATCAAATCAAGGGATTTAGCACGTTCCTAGCTCGTACCTTTGTCATGTGTGGTTAGAACATTCAAAGTCCTTTCTTCTAGCTACTGTGAAATATTCAGTACAGCAGCGGTAAGCACGGGCATCATACTGAGCAAGAGAACACCGAAAGTATTCCTCTTTTCTAACCACGGCTTTTAACCTCCTCCCCCACCCCTCCCCCATGCCCACCCCGCACCTTCCCCACGCAGCCTCTGGTACCCGCTCCTCCCCTCACCCATGAGCTTGACGTCTTTAGCTTCCATGTACGAGTGCAGTCGTGTGGTATTTTCTTTCTGTACCTGGTTTACTTTGTTAATGTCATGTCCTCCAGATTTATCTGTGCTTCTGCGATTAAGACAATTCCATTCCTCTTTGCGGCCGAATACATTCTGCATGTGACCGTACCACTTTTTCTTTGTCCTCCATCCATCTCTTGATGGACACAGAGGTTGACTCCAGATCTCGGAGGTTGTGGACATACTGATTTCACTTCCTTTGAGCAGACGCCCAGAGCGGGATGGCAGAATGATATGGTAGCTCTATTTTTAATTTTTCGAGGAACTTCCGTGTTGTGTTCAGTAATGTCTGTGCTAAAAGTTATATTCCCACAATACTGAGCAAGCATTCTCCTTTCTCCACATCCTCCGCAGCATTTTTAGTTTTTGTTTTTTTGATGAGAACCATTCTGGTTGTGGTGCTGTCTCATGGGACATGTGCTATTTTTGCAGTTAGAGAAGAGGTGTTTAAACAGTGTCTTCGGCATAACTCAGGGGACATGGCTTCTAAAGACATGTGGGGTACAATGTTCTACTGTGAAAGTCTTCCAGAGGGCTTTGGTGGAACCAGGGCCACGCAGATGGCTGGGCCAATGGGATGACTCCTCTCTCCCCGCTCTAGATACCACGGTTGGGGTGTTCCACATCCGCTCCCCGGTGGGCCAGTACAAGCTGACCTTTGACAAAGCCAGAGTGGCCTGTGCCAATGAAGCTGCAACCCTGGCCACCTATAACCAGCTCTCCTATGCCCAGAAGGTGGGTTCCAGGGAGTGGGCACTGTGCAGACAGCACCCATGGCAGGGAGGTGCCAGCTCTTCAGACGGGGGAGGCATGGGCTGTTGGCTTTTGGGGGGCAAATACAGGAAGCTCCTGGAGCAGTAACTCATCATATCCAATGTCAGGCACCCACTGTGTGTGAAGCACTGTTTCTGAGTGCTTTGTTGACGTTATTATCCATCCTTCAAACACCCTTGTAAGATGTTTTATAGTTAGGGGAACTGACGCTTGGAAAGATTGAGTTAAATGTCTAACGTCTCCCAGGCTAGAGCTGGTAGATCCATGTATTACCTTTCTCCTTGCTGCGACAAAATACCCAACACCCGCAACTTAAAGGAAGGGACGTTTGTTTCGCTTCACAATTTCCGTGGGTTCGGGCCATGGCCTGCTGGCTCCAAGGCAGAAGCAGCATGGCAGGGCAGCATGGCGGAGGAGATCTGATCGGCTCGTGACAGCCAGGAAGCAGAGAGAGAGGAGGAGCTGGGAGCAAGTCACACCCCAGTGAGCCGCTCCTTCTAACCGGGTCCCACCTTAGAACATGGGACCTTTGGGGGACATTTTAGATCAAGCCATAACAACCCAGTATGCACTTGTACTCTGTCTGACCCCAAAAGTCTATTCTTGACCACAGCTCCCAGCTGTTAAAGCAGAGGCAGAGACTGGAAATGTAGACCTCGCTGCTCAAACCAGAGACACCACCGTCCACGAGCCCGAGGTCTGTTCTCTCCGGACCTGCACACCAGCCCAGGTTCTCTGGGACAGCTGGAGCTCTGTGGCGGCAGGGCGGTGTGGGAACGCGTGGGGACTGTCCAGGTCCCAGCAGGGCGGAGCTGGGGCTCTCTGCTCAGGCTGCGCCCGTACTTAGCCTCTGAACCCAGAAGCCTGCCCACTGGAAAAGCCAGCACCCTGGTGTCACCTGCCGGTGGTTTCTCCCTGAAAGCAGAAGTGACTGTCTACAGGGTGTGACTTCAGGGCCCTTCCTCCACCTCCATCTCCACCAAAGCACTCTGCAGACCTGGTGTGTCTTTACCAAGGAGTAAAACCCTCAGATACCATGACCCAGGTCATGGAGGGCCTGAGTCTCTGCTGTCCTGCCTGCTCCTTGAATGGCCTTTTTTTTTGGTCTTTTCTGAGACAGGGTCTCGCTATGCAGTTCAGGTTGGCCTTTAGCTCACTTTGTAGCCCAGGCTGGCCTCAAACTCACAACAATCCTCCTGCCTCAGCCTCCCAAGTGCCGGGATTACAGGTGTGCACCACCAAGCCCAGCTTCTCCTTGTGTGGCCTTGATCAAGCCACTGAGCCCCTTTGGACTAATGGTAATACAGCACATAGTAGGAACTTGATTTTTAGGTTTATTAAGAGATGTGGAATGGACTCCCTGCCTTTGAATTTGCTCCCTGCTGTCTGTATGACTGAACCAGTTACTTAACTTCTCTTTGCCTCAGTTGCCAGAAGTATAGCATAAGGATTTTATTTTTGTTGTTGTTGTCTTTTTGTTTGTTTTCTTTTTGTTTTTGTTTTTTCTCCGGTACTGGGAATTGAACTCACTACCTCACACTTGCCAGGCACATGCTGTGCCACTGAGCTAAATCCCCAGCCCCAGCATAAGGATTTTAAAAGTTCCTAACTCATAGGGTTGGTCTGAGAGCAAAAGATGTTGACACATGAAAAGCTCTTGCAAAAGAATATGGCCCCAAAGAAATTCTCCAGTGACAGTGGTGATGATGATTATGAAGGAAAAGATGATGATGAATTAGACATCAGAGTTTTGTTAACTCATAATCAGAAAAAAATAGTACCAGGGTAAATGGCTGATTGCAAATCTTTTTATGAGTGTAGTTGTAGTACCTAATACAACCGGTACATACACACGGTGCACCTTGATCTTCTGCAAATCCTTTCTCAAGAGCAAAGGGCAGAACACTAGACATGAAGGACTTGGACACCTGCAAGAGCAGGAGGGCACCACATTCATGCGTCCAGTCCTTGATCAACAAAAATTCAGTGACCAGCCAGGCGTGGGGGTGCATGCCTATAATCCCAGCACTCCAGAGGCTGAGGCAGGAGGATTGCTGTGAATTTGGAGCCAGCTCGGCTACATAGTGAATTCAAGGCCAGCCTGAACTTCATAGTAAAACTCTGTCTCAAAAAGACCAAAAAAAAAATTAGTGACCCGGAGGGAATCAGGAACTGACCGAGAGGTTCCTGACAGATAAAGAGCAGCAGCTGACCCACGGTGATTCTGTGTCCCTGCAGGCTGGGTATCACCTCTGTTCGGCGGGCTGGCTGGACAGTGGGCGCGTTGCCTACCCCACAGCCTATGCCTCCCAGAACTGTGGCAGAAACGTTGTGGGGATCGTGGACTACGGGCTCAGACCCAACAAGAGCGAGATGTGGGATGTCTTCTGCTACCGCATGAAAGGTAACTGCCCCGGCCTCGCTTCAGGCTCCAGGCTGTGTTGCTGCCGAGCCACGCCCAGCCGAGCCAGCCCCAGCCAGTCTCCCAAGACGAGCCCCTGCCCCACTGGGAGTGGGACCCTGTGTGCCTCTGCTTCCAGATGTGAACTGCACCTGCAAGGCGGGCTACGTGGGAGACGGCTTCTCGTGCAGTGGGAACCTGCTGCAGGTCCTGATGTCCTTACCCTTGCTCAAGAACTTCCTGACGGTAGGTGCCAGGACAAGGAGGGTTGCCTCGTAGCACCTAGTACAGGCATGACAGCTTGAAAGAAACCAAAGGCTCACCATCGTCATGGTTAAGAGCTCGGGTGTTGGACCGCGTCCTAGTCACTTTCTCGCCACTGAGATGCAGTGCCCAGTGCTCACAGCTTAGAGGAGGAGCGGCTTACTGTGGCTCACGGTTCAGTCCATGGTTGGCTGGCTCCTAAGAAGAAGCAGCATGGCAGAGGGCCTGCTGGAGGAAGGCTGCTCACAGCATGGCATCTGGGAAGCAGAGAGTGAAGGGAGGAGTCGGGGAGGGAGATGAACCCTTCCAGGCTTCACCCGTCCCTTCTTGCCAGACCCTGCCTCCTAGCAGCAAGTCAACTCTGAGCCCCCAAAGTCCAGTCACCTTCAGAAGCCCCACGTGTGAGCCCAAGCATGAGCACAGGCTGTTGGGGACACCAAGATATCAACCATAACAGGCACCTTGTCTGAATTTGAGGCTTGGGTTTTCCACTCACGTGTTGCAAAACTGTAAGCAGATTCATTTCCTCTCTGAACTTCAGTTTTCTCACCTACAAAATGGAGGAGATGGCCGCCCCGGCCCCGGAGCATTGCTGTGATCACTGACTGAGTTGATGGTTGTGAAGCATTTAGACCCGTGGTCAGCACACAGAAAATTCAGTATTGGTGTTGGCTGGTGTTACTAGCTCAGCATTAGAGCAGTTTAAGAGTCTGATCTGCAGGTGTGCCGCCCCCTTTATCTCCCTAGACAGGGCGAGCATGGTTAGCCAGGCCTGTCTGGTGACCACCCACAAAGCCAGCTAACATGGGATCAGTTTGCATTTGGTGCTGCTCTTAAAGCCGCATCGGGACAGTCGTGTCCCAAGAAGAGAAAGCTCCGCTTGGAGACGGAGTGTGTGTTCGCTGGTGAGAGAATTCGGCTCCTAAGAATAGCCAAATTGTCTTGCATGCTACCCTCGCGCCGACCACTGAGCCCTGTGCAAAGACAGAGGAAAAGGATCTCTCCTTGCTCTGACTGCCACAGACCCCCAGTATCTCAGCGAGCGGCTGGCACATGATAGGTGCTCAACAAACGCTTGGTAGAAGGACAAGGTCCTCACACACAACCTCATGAGCTTACTTCTGTTGTTTCCACCTTGTCTGCAAAGATCCTTAGGACACAGCCTGACACCCTAGAACCGGGCTCAAATTCAGACTGTCGGGTGCTGGCCTCCCATCATCCCTTGCAGTGGGGCCCACGGCAGCCAGTGCCTGAGCCGCTGTTCCCAGGAGCACCGACGGTAGCAAGGTCAAGGCAGAAATGACACCCAGGACCCAGAGTGGAAAACCTTTGTGCACAACCCACAGGTGTCCGTCCTGCTTGTCTAAAAATTGAGGTTGCCACCGCGTGCTGAAGATAATAAACACTGACTGCAGCCAACATTTCCGCTGCTTGGCTATGCCAGCATTTCAGAGCAAAGACCGCAGCAGAACAAAGCTCCTCGGCACACGACTTACCTTCTCCGGGCCTCAGGAGCCCTGTCTGTGCAGGACAAAGTTCAGCAAGGTGGAGCCAGGTGTATCAGTGAACAAAACAGACCTGGATAAAGAGAACAAATAAACAGCACTAGGTGCTAGAAGGCGATGCCTAAGGGGAGAATAGAAAGCGTGGAGCAGAGGGGGAGGCGTGCAGGGCCCCATCCTGCTTTGGGAGGGGAAGCGGTCGCGGGAAGATGGTGCCTGCGCGAAGCATACACCACAGACGGGGACACGGGCGGGACTGGGGTGACCCACAAGTCAAAGGACTATTCAGGCCACCCTGCTGCGAGTGGCTAGGACCGTGGGATTCGCCGAGGGAAGAGAGGAAAGGTCTAACCCCCCTGAGGGCGGTGCAGGAGCTGACTAGGGGCTGGTGTGAGCGTCCGAGTGCGTAGTGCTCCGTGACCACCCCCCGCCCGGCTGCCCAGCTGACCTTGTCCTCCTCTCTGCAGGAGGTGCTAGCCTACTCCAACCGCTCAGCCCGAGGCCGGGCATTTCTGAGGCACCTGACGGACCTGTCCATCCACAGCACGCTCTTCGTACCACTCAACAGTGAGCTGGGGGGCAACGAGGTGCGTCGGGCTCCCTGGGGAGTCACACGAGGGATCGGTCACCACGCCAAGGCTGGGTCACAAGTGACCCTAATACGCAGTCTCCACAAAGCTGTCAAACTCATCCAGCAGCGGGTCAGCTGCCCTCCCTCTGCTGTCATGTGCTGTGGTCTGAGATCAGCCCTCGGTGGCCACAGCGGGGTCCCTGGCTCTCCCCCACAGCCTCCTAGGGTGCTCCCACAGCAGTGGCGGGAACGAGGGGAGCCCAGTTTGCCGGTGTTTTCCAAACCTTTGGTCATGTCTGCTCACATGCAGCCGGACGACAGGCCACATAGCTGAGCACGAAGTCAGAGCTGGAAGCAGAGTGAGGCAAAATACAGGGAGAGGTTGGCTGGGCGTGGTGGCGCACGTCTATAATCCCAGCACTTGGGAGGCTGAGGCAGAAGGATCACTGTGAGTTCGAGGCCAGCCTGGGCTACATAGTGAGTTCAAGGCCAGCCTGTCTACATAGTGAGAACCTGTCTTTAAAAACAAACAAAAAAAACTGCCTTAAGAATACAGGGAGGGGCTGGGGATTTAGCTCAGCGGCAAAGTGCCTGCCTGGCAAGCGCAAGGTCGTGAGTTCGGTTCCCGGTACCGGAGAAAAACCAA
>NW_004955405.1:38524833-38536641 GCF_000276665.1 Chinchilla lanigera
AAAAAAAAAAAAAAAAAAAAAAAAAAAAAAAAAAAAATCAGTCAAGAATACAGGGAAAGGTGAAAAGCCAGGGCCGTTGACCCAGTCGAGCCCCCACACCAATCTTCCTCACGATGCAGCGCACAGAGGAACTGACAGCTGTCTTAGCAACTTCCCCCCTTGCTGGGACAAAATGCCCAGCACCCAAAAATTAAAGGGCGAGAGGTTTAGCTTGGCTCACAGTGTGCGGAGGCTCCAGGACAGGGCGGCAGGGCAGAGGAGAGTTGCTCGTTGCATGGCAGGCGGGAAGCCAGGGAGAGAGATGGGAGCAGCCGGGAGGGAGATGTAACCTCTGAGTCACGCCCACTGGGACTGCGCTTCTCAGCCAGGTTCAAGTCAGCTGCGAGCCCCATAACCCAAAGGTCCCACTGATGATCAGATGAAGCTTTAGGGGAACAGCGAGATAGAAACCACAACAAAATTTGTTCCGACCCCCACACCTGGGGGGAGGCTCACCTGTGGGCTCTGGCGGCCCCAGGCACAACCCACCACCCAAGGGCTGGGAACCCCAACACCCTACCCTACCCCCTTTCTTCCCAGGGCACCGGTGGGGAGCTCTGCTCTAGACAGGGATGACTTTTCATCCCACTCCCTAGCTATAAGTGGGAGACAGCCCAACACCTGAGCAAAATGTGGTATTTCCTGCTGTTGGTCAGACTGGGACGATTTCTCATTTCTCCTTTCCTCTCAGACCCTGTCTGGGCGAGATATCGAGTACCACCTCATCACTGTCAGCACGGTCTTTTACGATGACCTTGTCAATGGCACCACCCTGCAGACTAGGCTGGGAAGCCAGCTGCTCATCACCTCCGACCGTGACCAGATCAGTCTGGTACGAAAAAACTTGCGGGCTTAGTGGGAGCACTGGGTACAATACACATGCCAAGGTGTCTGCCGCGTGGGAGGTGCTCAGCCATTGTAAGGGTGAAAGTTAACGTGACACCAACAGGCAGGGGATGGTGTTGACTGCATGCCCCTTAGAAACAGGCTGTCTTCAGGAGATGGCAGAGAATAATGACCTTCATGTCTGTAATCCTGTTTGTCTATCCCAGGCATTAACTTCAAAGTCCGTGAACGGGTCCCAGGTCTGCCCCCTGCTGTAAGGACTCAGTTATCCAACCTCTGTCTCCATTTCCTCATCATGTACAGGGGGCAGGGGTGGCAGTGTTGTTGGTATTGATGGTGGGAGGTGATTGTCTTGATAATGGTGATGCAGGGCAGGAAAACTTTCCTTCCACTCTCTTAGAGTCTGGGCCTGGAAATTAATCTGGGATTAGACAAATTCAGAAGAAAACAAAAGCATACAAAATTTACCTGACATTGAACCAGGCATGGTGGCACATGCCTGTAATACCAGCACTCAGGAGGCTGAGGCAGGAGGATTGTTGCTAATTTGAGGCCAGTGTGGGCTACAAAGTGACTTCAAGGCCAGCCTGAACTGCAGAGTGAGACCCTGTCTCAAAAAGACAAAAGAAATTTTTTTACCTAATATTTTATGTGCATGAGGGAGTCTTCCTAAGGAAAATGCAAACCCAAAGAAGCAGTTAAGACCAAGAGCTTATACAGTTTTTAAATAAATAAAAATTAATTTATGCAGAAGTGAGAAAAGAAAGGGGCTTGGGCTAAGAGCAATAAATTGTGGCACAGTGATTAGGAAATAAGTGGGAGAAATAGTGGCAAATAAGGGTTATTTAGTAGGTTGGCACAGACCCATTTCATTATCGACTCCCAGTCTGGTGGTGACACCAGGCAGCACCTTTCTCGTAGGAAATATTAGGACCTGCTTTCAAGTAGAAAGAGGAGGTCAGAAAGCCCTGCCTGCAGCTGCTGTTTCTCAGGTGCCTTCAATTCAAAGTTCAGTAGGCCCAACTGCATGTTTGAAGTGACCTATCTGAACTCCTGCAGGGATGACAGTGGTGGTGTGCATTCTGAGGAGGAGGATATTGGTGATGATGATGGTGATGAGGATGATGGTGATGTTGATGGTGGTGGTGAGGATGATGGTGGTGTGAGGATGATGGTGATGGTGGTGGTGATGATGATGTTGGTGATGGTGGTGGTGGTGGTGATGGTGATGGTGATGGTGATGGTGATCATGGGGATGGTGATGAGGGTGGTGGTGGTTATGTTGATCATGGTAGTGAGGTGGATGATGGTAGTGATGTTGATGATGGTGGTGGTGAGGATGATGGTGGTGTGAGGATGATGGTGATGGTGATCATGGGGATGGTGATGAGGGTGGTAGGAGTGGTGATGTTGATGATGGTGGTGGTGAGGATGATGGTGGTGTGAGGATGATGGTGATGGTGGTGGTGATGATGATGGTGATGGTGATCATGGGGATGGTGGTGAGGGTGGTGGGGGTGGTGAGGATGATGGTGGTGGTGAGAATGATGGTGGTGGTGATGATGGTGGTGAGGATGATGGTGGTGATGGTGGTGGTGATGATGTTGATCATGGTGGTGAGGAGGATGACGGTGATAATGATGGTGGTGATGAGGATGATGGTGGTGGTGGTGACGATGGTGGTGATATTGATGGTGGTGGTGATGATGGTGACGAGGATGGTGGTGGTGGTGATGTTGATTGTGGTCATGAGGACAATGGTGATGATCATAATGATGTTGAAGAAAGTGATGATGGTGATGGTGGTGGTGATGGTGATCATAATGATGTTGAAGAGGACAATTGTGGTGTTGGTGGTAATAGTGACGGTGAAGATGATGGTGATTATGGTGGTGCCAACAGTGATGATATTGACGGTGATAGTGATAATGGTGGTGGTGGTGATGAAGATGATGATGATGGTCATGATGGTGGCAAAGGTGACCAAGGTGATGGTGATTATGGTGGTGGCCTTGATGATCACAATGACCATCCAAAATAGCTAAATCATAGGCAGTGGTAAAGATCCAGTGATCCAAGATTGTGACTTGCCAAGAATGATACCTGGAAGGCCCTCCAAGGAAGGCTGGCCCACAAGGAGGGAAAGGGGCAGATGGTCACATGGCTGCCAACACTCTTCTTTCCCTAGAACGAGACCAGGTTTGTGGATGGAAGAGCCATTGTGCTGTGGGACATCTTTGCCAGCAATGGAATCATCCACATTATTTCCAGGCCTTTAAAGGCACCTCCTGCCCCAGCGGTGAGTAGCACCCAGGGTGCCTGGTGAGGGGCGAGGCAAAGTCCAGCGTCCACTACCCTGGACAGAGCCGGCTGCTGCACGGGCTGTTCCTACCCTCCCCCTGTGGAGATGGGAGCATCTCAGCTCCAGGGCACTGGCTCTGGGAACACCCAGCCTGGCCCATCCCACCCCGGCTCCCACACAGCGTTCAGATTTGTGAACGAAGGGGGAAGGACTGGCCGTGGAGGAGCCGGTGGAAGGGTATGAGAAACCCTGAGCTCGGTTTGGTCCCCCTCCTAGGTAGTACCTAGGAGCCCCAGGCCTCTCATCTGCAAAATGTGCACAGGTATAATGCCTCCCTCCCTGGGTTTTGGGGAAGACTGTGAGTTAAGAAATAAAGCCCTGGAACACAGCACATGGTACACCCAACCGGGCGGCAATCACCGTCAGCATTGCAACTTGTTCCCGCAACTAGGAGGAAAGGGTGAGCTGCTGGAAAGTCCCACAGCGAGGAACCAGGCACCTGAGCTGCAAAGCCCAACTGGTTCACAGCCCACTTCTGCCACTAATTAGCTAGCTGATGTTGGGCAAGCACTCAGCCCCTCTGTGCCTCAGTGTGTCTGTGTAAAAATGGGAGCAAAAAATAAATGTTCCCATCTCTTTGGGTTGTTATACACTTAAATGGATTATTTCATGGAAAGGGCTTAAAATAGACTCAGGCAAAAGTGAGGACAAACTTATTTTTCCAAAACTGGTGATTGAACCCAGGACCTCACAATGCTAGGCAAACACTGTACCATCCAGCTACTCCCCACCCAAGCCCTAAGCACATGTTAACTTTTTGTTATTTTTATCTCCACTGCTCCAAGACGCTTGGGGCCAGCAGGGTGGGCGTCAGCGTGCATACCTCTCTGGGGGAATCACTGGTTTTAAGAACTAACCACTCTCCCATCTATGTTCAGACTTCGACCCACGCTGGCTTGGGGACAGGGATCTTCTTTGGCATCATCCTGGTCGCTGCAGCAATCGCTTTGGCTGTCTATTCTTATTTCCGGCTAACCCACAGAGCCATTGGCTTCCAACGTTTTGAGGTAAGAGAGAAAAGTGGGAGTGTGATGCGGGGGTGCTCAGTCTGTTTTCTGTTGCTGTAACAGAATGCCTGAGAGCGAGGAGGTAGGAAGAACAGAGGTTCATTTGGCTCATGGTTCTGGAGTCCAGGAGGTCCAAGAGCATAGTCAGCTTCTGGTGAGGACCTCGAGCCACTTAACTTCTGCCGTGCACAGACGCCTCACTCTGCAACACCCTGCTGTCATGGTAACTAACTTAGAGAACTACTACTGCAAGAAAAGCATGAACCCCATCAGCTCATAAGGCCTGCCCCCCAAAGTGGCAGCCACGTTTCAGCAGGGGTTACAGAGGGGACAGACCCAGCAGGATCTCCTCAGACACCACGCTCCTGGGTCCGGGCTCTCCAGCTCACTGCCTGCTTCAGAGACCTCAGCCAGGGGTCGGCACCCGGCACAGAAGCAGGAGCAGCTACCCGCCCCATGCTTCCTGCCCCTGGGTGGGGTTCCTGCCCCTGGGAGGACCCATAGCAGGTGCCTCTTGGCTGAGACAGGGCATGATGGGACCATGAGGGCTGCTGGTGGTGTCAGCCCTCCAGTGCCCATGCCAGGCATTTGGCAGCTACATTCACCAGGAAGAATTCCCTGGACCAGCGCCCACTATGACCAGCATGGGCTCAGAGCCAGGCCTTGAGGCTGGGGGAGCAGGGTCAGAGACAGACACAGCCAGAGGCCTCACCATGCAGGCAGCAAGGCTCACTTCCCTCCAGGTGAACAACAGAGTCCTCAGGTCAGCGGCACACTCCTGAGCAGCGGAACCCCTGTGTGTCAGTCAGCCTTCCAGCGCAGTGATAAAACACAGGAGACACGGGCTTAGCTGGAGGAAGTGCTCCTCGTGACTCACAGTTGCAGAAGCTTCAGCCCCTGTTCTCTTAGCTCACTGCCTTTGAGCCTGGAGCGAGGCAGAACATCTTGGTTGGAGCTCATGGAGGAGGAAGCCGCTCACCTCACGGCGGCTAGGAAGCAGAGAGAGACAGGAAGAGGCGCTGCCAGGGTCCCAGTGATCTAACTGCCTCCCCACTAGGCCTCAACTCCTAAAGCCACCACCTCCCAGCAGTGCGGTGGTCAGGGTAAAAGCTTTAACAATGGGCTCCGGGGACGTTCGTCCAGTCGAGCATCTCTCCTTGTGTGCTCTGCACCCCACTTGCTCCTGGGACTGCTGCTCCCCAGCATACTCCGGGGAAGGCTGTGCTGAACCCCCAGCAGCAGCTCCCTGCCTCTAACAGCTACCTTGCTTATTCATCTGCTCAGGAGCAAATCTCAAAAACATTCTCCATTTTCAGTTGCCATGGCTACCACAGGCTAGGTGATTTATAAGCGGCTCACTGCTGAGGAAGCTGAGAGGTCCAACAGCAGGCGGCCGGGCTTGGTGAGGGTCTCTGCCAGTGGACACTTGCAGAGTCCCAAGATCGTCTAGGGCACTGCTTGGCAAGAGAGAATCCTGGCTCAGGTGCCTCCTGCTTCCTGTAGAGCCACAGTCCCATCTGATTAGGGCCCTACCCTTGCAACGTCCTTTAACCTTGGTCACCTTCCAAATCTGAAGATGGGTTGAGTTTATCCTCACAGTGAGATGAAAGTTCAGTGTAGGTGTAATGAGGACATTCAACCCATAGCAACATCATCTTACCGAATGTGGACGTGCTGTACAGCTCCTGTGATATCAGGTTCAAGGTCAGGCCTACACCACTCCAGGCTCCTTGTACTCACAATGGCACCGCGGCTCCCCCGGGGGGGAGGGGTGCTGCAGTGCAGGGCACAGGAGCACCTCCTGGTGAGGCCGAAATGCCCTCTGTGCCCATGCGAAGGGTGGTCACCCCTGGGTGGACATCAGACGTAGCTGAGCTGAACACAAAAGACTGGTACATGTGCTTGTACATCAATCTTATCTCTGTGAAGCGCTATTAAAAGAAAGAGCTCCCGAGGCGGAGTGGCCTCTGTGCCTCCAACCCGAGACGCTCCCGCCCTGGTGCAGTCCCAGCTCTCAGCCCTTGCGCTTGTCTCCGTGAACAGTCAGAAGAGGATATCAACTTCGCAGCCCTCGGGAAGCAGCGCCCAGAGAACATCTCGAACCCCATGTACAACAGCAGGAGCGTGGCGCCTCCCCCGGCTCCCTGTGACCCCCTCGGCCCCCTCGAGGTGAGTGGTACTGTCACCTGTGCCTCCCAGCAGCGGTGGGAGACGGGCTCACCCCCGCCCCGAAGCTGGCCTGGCTGTCCCGAGCTCCCGAGTCTGTCATGGGCCATGTTGGAAGTCCGGAACGGGCAGAGGTGGCCAGGGCCCAATCCCGGGAGCAGGTGGGGTGTGCCAATCGCTGAACTCTGCCACATTTATGAGGCAGCAGGTGCAGAATAAGACAGACGACCGTACAACACTGACTTTTCTTTAGCTCTACTTTAAATGTGTACTTACCTTGATTTTTCTGTTGTCAGAACTACATCTTGCTTTGGGCGCTGGTTTTCTTAAATGAGCCCCTTCCTTCTCTGGGTGGGCACCCCGCTCCTGTCTTCTAAAAAGGGACCCTTGATTTCTAGACTTAGTGATACTTGAGATTCCATGGGGCTTCCCGTGACTTCCATCCCAGGGGCCCACGGCGGGACGCCCTGCTCCCGCTGGCTGTGGACGATACGCCTGCCTGCGGCTCACTACCCGTTCTGCACTCAGAAATGAGGGAAAGACTTCGTTTCTCCCCTTGTGTAACGAACAGAAAAACGATGGCCAGGGTGTCCCATGTCTGGTTACCCAGCAGGCTGAGCACCCTCAGCCCCAAAGAAATTTGTGACACTGGCCGGTGTGGGTCTGCAACCCCTGCAGGAGTAACCAAAGCCAGAGAGCTGCGGAAATTGTTTAGTGCGCACACCTGTGTGATCCCCCCAAGACTGTGCTATCGTGCGTTGAATTTTTGCAAATTGGCACTGACGCATTACGAAAACGTTTTCCTGCATGGGCGTAAGCTTGTACTGGCAACAGGTGTTTTTATTTTTGTGAAGAAAACCAAATGTCCATCTCTGAGGCTAGCTCTTAGTGCCTATGGTTACAGATTTAATATCTTTATCATAGATTGGAAAATAACCAGGCTGCAAATCTTCCTTTATTTTTTAACCTAACCCACGTAAAAGTGGTCTAGATTTCAAGGGCGGGTTCAACTAAATTGCATTTATTAACCAGGAGTTTATTTCTGTAAGCATCATTATGTTGAAATCAATGTTATTCAAAAAACAGAGGAGTGGGCCGTGGTGGTGCATTCCTGTAATCCCAGAGCTTGGGAGGCTGAGGCAGGAGGATCACTGTGAGTGTGAGGCCAGCCTTAATTACAGAGCAAGACCCTGTCTCCAAAAACCAAGCAAATAAACAAACAAACCAAAGCAGAGGACACACAGTCATAGCTGCTGTCCTTCCCAGCTGTCTGTCCGTCCCCCCCGGGGCCGGCAGCTCTGTGCAAGACTGACTCACGTGACACAGGTAGGGCATCCTAGAAACAGGGACCAGCCGAGCCTTAGCTCAGACCGGGCAGCACATCCCGAGAGCGGGATACCAGCACCCCCAGCACCCAGCTAAGTGCTGTGTCTTTCGTACTGAAGGGCAGGGACCCTGGACAGTATGTGTAGCCCATCCAGACATCCTGGACACCACTAACTCCACCCAGCAGACACCTCTGCTAACTCGCACCGTGCTGCTTACCCCCGCCTCAGTGCCCATCAGAGCTGGAAGCAGCTAAGCCCTCACCCTAAAAGCTCAGAGCCACTCGGGTCAGGACGGGTCTGCGACCTGCATGGAGTGACTCCAGCCCTCTGAAGTGTCCGACCCTCACGCCCCTCAAGGCGTATGTTAGCGCGGCCCTTCAGACACGAGGCAGCGACAGTGGGGTTGGGTGATTTGATAAAGGCCATTCGAGCAGCAGCAGGCAGCAGGGACGTGGTGGACCCCAGGAGAGGCGGCCCTAACCGCCAGCACCCGCCTCCCGCCTCCCGCCTCCTGTGCTCAGGGGAATCACAATTAGGCCTCAGACCGGAGGCCAAGGGATGCGCAGCCCACAAGCATTCGAGGGCAGGACGGTGCGTGCCTTCTCCCAGCGCCTGGGACTCACAGCCCTCTCCTTCCAGGAGCTGGACAGCAGCGACCTCCTGGGGACCGGGGCGCTGTGAGGGTCCCATGGGAGCATCCGGCCATCAGCCACCGCCATCGGGGCTGTGGGAGCCTCAGGACGGCCCTCAACTCTGAACCCTCGGAGCCGGCAGCCTCGTGGGGACGCAGCGGCTCGGCATTTCAGAGTATGACGTGCTCACCAGCGGCACCTCATCTCTCGGGTGCAGCTGGGGGCTGTCTCGTCTCTGTGCATGAAGGACCCAGGACTAAGTGGCCCCCAGCGGACCATGCCCCCCACTGAGCCCTTCCTTCCCACCGTCAGATGTCGCTTACTACATTCCGCCCCACAGCCTGGGCAGCTGTGGTCTCACTGCCCTGCTGGACTGTAAGCTCCTCAAGGTGGGGCTCGCCCCGCTTGCTTTGTATCCCAGCACCCGGCACTGGAGATGTGCTCAGTGATGTTTATGAAACAGAAATAAAGCCAAAAACAAATCCAAATTTGTTTGTCTTGGGAAACAAAAACACTGTCCACGATGCAAGGGGTCAAACTTGGAAGGCAGAACCCACGTGTGGAATAACTGGGGCCTTTCCACCCACTCGGCACCACCTTACGCATGCCTCTTTCTAACTCGGCTCTCTCTGTGTGTTTTCCATGATGTGAAGGAGCAGGGAGACAGCACCTCACACCCCCGCGCCGGCCGGAACACGGAAAACAACGTGTGCGGGGGCGGGTGTGGAGAACCAGGAAGCGGCAGCCATGGTGGGGGGAAGTGTACAGTAGCAGGGCCACTGGGCACACGGACAGCTCCTCACAGAGGGTCGGCACCCCACTCCCAGGTAGCACGTGGGCACAAAAACGTGTTCACCCAGGATGTGTGCATGCCTGTCCACTGCGGGATTATTCGTACCGACCAGAAATGCCTATAATCCGGTGGGTGAGTGGCCAAACTGTGCTCTAGCCGCACAAAACTGACACACGCAGCGGTGCGGCAAACCTTGACAACACCACTTTCTTCTGGAGATCACCGGTGGGGGGCGGTCCAGGAACCGGGGAGCGGGTGAACGCCACCGGTCCATCCATGCACTTTCACAGACAAGAAGTCGAGACACAAAGCTGCAGGATTACATGCTGGGGTGGGGAACTGAGGTTCCTCCTCCCCAAGCCAGGGGCTGTCCCTCCCGGCACTGGCCAGAGGCCAGTGTTTCAACATGGTGTGATGTTTGGGGTCCTATCCCTCCGTCCACCCCAGCATCCCCCTCGGCACAGTGCCGACCAGGGCGGGGACTCCTGCTGGGGACAGAGCAGGCTGAGCATCAGCCAGGTCCAAAGTTCTAGAAGCCCGGGGTGTCGGTGAGCTCTCTCCTAACCCCAGGAAAGGGAAGTAGCCCTGTTCTGGGCAGAGGGGCACAGCGTCACCTCCTCTAGGACAAGACCCCTGACGGGAGAAGGCCACGTTTCTGGGAAATCACCCGAACAGGTCTCAGGGCACAGACTCCCTGGCGGTCCCCCAACACCACCATCACAGGAGCACAGAGGCAAGTGACCAAAAGCGGGACACCAGACAGCCAAAGCAAAGCGAATTCGGCTAAGGTACCGCCTAGCGAGAGGGAAGGATTTTAAGACGCTCGACTCACACATTTTTAAAAAGTTTATTAAAGTCTTCATAATATTTATAGATTTATCCAAAGCCCAAGAGTGAATTCGTTCATCGCCCTTGCTCCGAATTCCCTATTCCCTTCCCTGAAAGCGCTGCCAGCTTTCCTGGTAATTTGATAACAAGCCCGTGGGCCAGCGCTGCTCTTTGTGGTCCAGGAGGGGCCCCCTGTGGGGTCAGCAGGGTGCCCCGCCCAGCCCACAGTCTCGGTCTTTGATTTTCCTGGTCTCCAAGCCCAGAAGACGTGCATAAGCCTGAAGACAGGACGAGATGGCGCTGGTGGGAAAAACACGACCGGCGCCCACCTTCTCTCGGTGATGGACAGCCGTCGGGGTCCACTGGAGTCTCTTTCATCTAAGACTCTGTTCACCTCTTTAGGAGCAGCAGCCTCCAATCCCGGATGAAAGCGGGTTTCGAAAAGGACAACGCAGACCCAGTACACAAAACAAACGACTCACAGTGGACCAGGCGCTAACAATTCAAACTTTTATTGGGCTGGAAGTTCAGCATCTTTGAACTCATAAAATTAACATTTGGAATAAATAGCAAATTCACATTCAGAATAAATAGCAGGTCTACCTAATTTGTATTTACAGTGCCTGACAGCATCCAGGCCCGATTTTTCATTCCACTAAACGATAAGAAAACAGGCTCTGAAGTCGGGAGTTGAAGCCGGCACTGCTAGGAAAACACAAGGCATCGCCCCGGGTGGATGAGGTCCCCGGCAGAGGCTGCATGCAGGGAGGCTCACAGGAAGCTTCTGAGTCTACCTGGGGAAGGGAGGTGCTGGCTGCCGCAGGCTCAAGGGGCCTCAGGGACCCCGCAGGGAGCTCTACAGCTGGAGGGCCCCCAGGGCTGTCCCAAGCTGGCCGTGAGGCCAGCCAGGCCTTTCTAGCTCCACAGAGCGCAGTCAAGGTTTCCAGGGCCACAGGAAGTAGGCGTGGTCTGGGCCGAGGCCGGGCTCTCCCGCAGGGGAAATTACTGGAAAGGCCCACAGCTGCAGTCGGCCAAGGGTGTGCCCCGCTGTCTAGGAGGGGCCGTGATGGCCTCGGGTTATGTGGGCGGCTACGCCCAGCAGCCAGTGCCAGCACAACCACAGACAGGCCAGGGCAAGGACAGGAGGCCCAAGAACACACAGCGCGGGGATCCCCACGAGTGGGGGGAGGGGGCCGCTCGGGGAAAGCTGCCGCGCTTGCCTACACAGCCCCTGCCTGCTGTCCGCATGCAAGCTCTCAGGAAGGAAATCTTCCAAAATGTCCAGATCGGGGGCAGCCACCACAGCTGCTTAGGTAAATCAGGCCACACTGGAACATAGCCCGGCTGTCCCTACGGGAGAACAGGAAGGCCCCCAACGCTGCAGCGGCCTAGCTGGCGCCCTGAGGGCAAAGCCCCTTCCCCTTCCCTTAACCTACTGGTGGCGTCAAGTCAGCTAAACTCTGGCTCCCCAGTACGAAGGCCAAAAAAAAAAAGAAACAGTGGCACAAAAGGAAATCAGTGCTAAAAGGGGGAAAACACAGGCTCCTTGTTGAATAGAGGGATCAGGGAACCCTGCGTGTCTGGCCAAATTTAGTCTCAAAAGCACTCTAGCCACACGCGCCCGAGTGGGTCTTTGGCAGCACGGTTGCCCGGTTGTGTGGCTGCACAGACGGAGCAGTCAGCACACACACACACACACACACACACACACACGCACTCACACACACACTCACACACTCACACTCACACACACACACACACTCACTCACACACACACTCACACACACACACTCACACACACACTCAC
>NW_004955405.1:38536747-38576312 GCF_000276665.1 Chinchilla lanigera
CACACACACACTCACACACACTCACACACACTCACACACACACTCACACACACACACTCACACACACACACACACACTCGCCCTGCGGCCCAGACGCCCTACTGGCAAGAGGAGGGCGCCGGCCACTTTGTCCACCCCAAGCTGCACTCGGGAGGAGGCGAGATGGCTTTCTGCTTCCCCTCTGTGAAGATGATCAAGAGGGCGACGGCATCAAAGCGAGCGGTAATTTACTCCGAGATGCGCCCGGCGCCCCGGCAGAGACTGCATGCTGCGTGTTATTAACGGTGAGCACAAAAAACAGGAGTCAATGGAGAAAGAAAGAGGCGGAGACAAATAGAGAACGTCAGGGGGAAAGTGGGAGCTGGAAGCTGAAATATTTTAAAAGCCAGGTCTCCTCTGTACAAGCGGCTGAGGAAACATGCTGCACAGACGCCCTCCACGAGCACTGCGAGCCTCACTGCGAGTCTCGGCCGGTGTGGACTGCCCCGGAGTAGGAATTCTTATTCACGTCACTCTCAGAAAATGGCCTAAGCAATGTTAAAAACAGTCATCTTTAGGTGTTCAGATTCAATTTATTGTTTACCTTGCAAACTGATTTTCTAACGGTAGGAAACAGGCTGATTTCCCGGCACACTGTGAGCATGGGTGTGCGGTGGGCCCTGCCAGGCAGCTGCCCGTGGCCCCGAGCCTGAACCCCTCCTAAGAGGAAATAATTACAAAATTCATCATTCAAACCCAGAAAATGCTCTCCTCCCCCAACACGTGGGTGACTAACCTGGACACTTAGGAAAGCCAATGTCAGAACGAGTTCGACTTCATTCCTGAGGAACCCAGCCTCCCTGGGACTGGCACCCAAGAATATCTGATTAGACACAAACCAGGAATCCTTTCTGAAACAATACCTGCTTCCTCACTCTGCTTCTCTGAAGCAGAAATCATTAGCACAGCACAGCCTTTTGGGGCCACACACGGTGGCGCACGCCTGTAGTCCCAGCACTTGGGAGGCTGAGGCAGGAGGATCACTGCAAGTTGGAGGCCAGCCTGGGCTACCAAGTGAGTTCAAGACTAGCCTAAACTGTGCATCAAAACCCTGCCTCAAAAAGACAAAAACAAAAACCTTTGGAGAGGGCTGGGGATTTAGCTCAGCGGCAAAAGCGCCTGCCTGGCATGCGCAAGGTCGTGATTTCGCTTCCTGGTACCAGAGAAGAACCAAAAAAAAAAAAAAAACCTTTGGAGAGCCTGGCACCAAGTACGTCTGTCCCTCGCCTGTGGGCATTAAGTGGCAGCTCCCAAAATACTGAGTAAAAACACAGCACGGCTGTGCTACTCCCCAAAAGGCTCCTGCTCCCGTGCCCACCTGTGTTTATAACAGCAGTGGACAGAACACAGAGCCAGCGTGGGCTCAGGGGGTCACCTTCAAACCCCATGGTAACGAAGGGCGCAATAGAGCCCGCGCCATATTCACCGACTTCTGCACGTGGGCGGTGGCCGGCGCCAGCGTGCCCAGCTGGAATTCCGTCAGCAGCTGTGATACACATAGTCCAGCAAACACACTCAGGGGGCAAGCACTCCCACGAGCGCCCGCCCGCTCCTGCCACAGCACGGCACAAGCTCACACTCGGTCCAGGCAACACCCGGGCTCGTCCGATCAGAAGAGCTCACGCACCTCGTGCAACGGAAATGCCACCAGGAGCGCCGTGACTGTAACAGCAGACACCGTGATGCACGCAGAGGGCAGTGTGTAAATACAGAGGGGCGTGAGGATTCTGGGGGGTGCTTGTGTAAATACAGAGGCGAGCTCGGCTAGCGAGGTCTGCTGTGACCTTCAATGTCCTTCACCCTATCCCGCCTCATGATACCTAAAGAAAACAGCCAAAGTCCCAAAACTCACACAGACAGGACGGGAACAGCGAGGACGAGGAGAGGGCTGCAGGCCTGGCCGCCGCCTCCTCCAGGCAGACGACACTCAAGAGGCGGCTCCTCTTCTCACTCTGTCTGGACAGGACAGGTTACAGGGCCACGGTGCTCGCACAGGACTCCGGAGCCGGGCGTGGGGCGGCATCCATCCCCGGATGTCTCACCCAGGTTTCCCCCAGCGCGCGCACGGAGCGCATGCGCACGTGGTGCTGGCGGCTCCTGGAGCACAAGGCGCGGGTTCTCCTTGTCCGAGGTCCCCGCGCAGCCCCACGCACCGAGGGCCGAGCCGGCCCCGCCCCGCCCGCTGGAAAGAGGCTTTATCTCCCGCTCCCGCCCACAGCCGTCGCTCCGCTGTCCCTGGCCGGCGTGCGGGCAGACACAGCCCTCGCACCCTGGGGACGAGGGCCCCGTGCGCTCACGCACCCTTCCAGGGCGGCTGAGCTCCCGGGCAGACTCCGTTCCCAGCGGCCCCGCCAAAGCTCGGGACGAAAGGACACGGGAATCGGCCGCCACGCAGGGCTCATCACGGCCACGGCCTCGGCTTCCCGCGAGCCCCAGACCTTCCATGTCGCCGTGCCCGGTGCCAGCCCGCAAACATCCAGGAACACTCCGAGAGGAGCCCACTTCTAGCTGGAGTGACGAGCAGAGGTGGGGTCGGGGTCTCTTCCACCCCGGGACAGACGCCGGCCCAGGACCTCAGTGAGCGGCAGGCTGAACCCGTTTCCCAGCCCTGTGGGCAGGCGGGGCACACGGAGGACCGCACGGCTCCTCCGCCCGAGGGCCTGGCGGCCGTGTCTTCAGAAAGTAGCGCTCAGACCCACCCGGGGCCACCCGCAGGTCCCCACGGACCCGAGCCGGGCTGCGGCTACTCGGCCTGGGCGGCCTGCTGGACGGGGGCCCCGAGTGGGGCCGACCAGTGGGCCCAGGCGGGCAGCTCGTGCTGCAGCGGAGTCCGGCGGGGGTAGAAGGTGTGGTGCACGTCGTAGTTCAGGAGGCAGCTCAGGGACGCCATGTAGATGTCCGCAAAGCGGGACAGGCGCCGCAGGAAGTAGGTGGGGTTCTGGTCCGTGCGGAACAGGCTGCCGAACTGCGCGTTGAAGAAGCTTTTGGTCATCTCTCTGCAGCCGCAGGTGGGGAAAAGCCACAGAATGATTTTTATTTTTTTGAGTTGTCTAGTGTTAGGGTTGTTACTCTCTAACTTCCGCTTTTATCAGTGTGCATTTGCAGTACCTCATGATGCCGTTCAGCGTGGGGAGCGGTACACATACATGACACAGGATTTTTACATTTACTTAGTTGGCTAAGGTTTTTTAAGACAGGGTCTCACTATGTATTCCAGGCTGCCTCAAACTCACTATGAACTCGTGGTGATCCTCCTGTCTCAGCCTCATGAGTGCTGAGATTAGACATGAGGCACAACACCCAGCCACACGATTTTTTTCTTTTTTTAGTAGCTCAGGCCAGCTTTGAACTCACTATGCAGCCCAGGCTGGCCTGGAACTGGTGGCAATCCTCCTGCCTCAGCCTCCTGAGTGCTAGGATTACAGGTGTGCGCCACCACGCCCAGCACCACATACCATTTTTAAAGGCTTTAATACTGAAATCAAAACCTCTTTTGGAGCAGGATTCATGAGAGAAAAATTAGCGAGAGCAGCCCTAATTTCTTATTAAGAAAAATGTCTGTCCATCCGGCTCTCAAACTGACCCTAGCCACAGTTCCCATATACAGCAGCCGAACTGACAGTTTCAAGGCCCCAGACTCAACCCTTTTATATCCCCAAAACAGAGGGCAGAGCCGCTTTGGAAGATACCAGAGAGACACAGCGAAGTTCCCCACCTCTCTCTAAATCTCCCTTGCCTGTGGAATGGGATTGAAACCTATTTTCTGACCCGGTGTGGCGGTGCACGCCTGTGATCCCACCATTTGGAAGGCTGAAGCAGGAGGACCACTGGGAGTTCAAGGCCACCGTGGAGTTCCAAGAAAGACACAATAAAACAAAAAACAAACACAAAATCTGCCACTCTCACCTCATCTCCTTTCTCTCCTTCTTCCACTCCTGAAGAACCAGCTGCGACTCCGCGTCTCTGTGAACCTGTGGCAGAAGCCAAACATCAGACGGTGTGGGCTTGAATTAAGGAGCAGCAAGGAAATCTCCTAACGGGGGCTTTCCCTAGGGCACACTGCGTGAAATGACACATGTTCACACCCCCCAGCTGAAATCCCCCGACTACAAAAATAAACAAAATGGCTTTCCATACCCATCCTCTGAACCTGTTCAACAGATGGAATTATGAAGCTATCAGACTATTACTAAAAGCTATGTATGAACGTAACACATATGAATCTTCATCAATGTGTGTCTAAGCCGAGCAATTTGTCACTACACACATGTATGACACACACTTATGTGACACGGAAGCGGAAGGAGCGTGCAGTGGTCACATGCTAACAGCAGGCATGTAAAGATGCGGTGCATTTGCAAATGAAATGCTACACATGCAACTTCTTTATAAATTTGTACAAGGGTAGAAGCTCCCTGCCCTGGGCACTGTGGACCGATGCTTGCATCCCCCAAATTCCTAAGTAGAGCCCCACAGGCCACATGATGCCCTAAGGTGTTAGGGCCCCCCGAGGCGGCAGTCTGGAGGGTGGGACGGCCCTCGTGGAGGAGGCCTGGAGCTCCAAGGAGCTCCCCTCACCACAGCCGGCCAGGGCCCCCACCCAGGATCTGCACCCCTTCCGGGGGACACTCCACTTGTGACACCCGCTTGGGCGCCGTCCCTCTGCTTCCTGCTGGCCCTTGGTTGGGAGGGCAGCCAAGGCCGCTGAGGGAAATGCGGAGGAGGACCGGTCCAGGGAAGCGTCTGCACAGGGCACACCTGGCTGTAGGCTGTGTGCCTGGCTGGGGTCCCCTCAGCCCCCGCACCCCAACAGCACCCACACGTGCCTCCCCTCCCTGGGGCCTTTCTGCACCCCGTGCCTTCTCTCCACCCCTCACCTGGACCCCCGCGGGCCCTGACACCTGCTTCTCCCCCAGGCCCTCCTCAGGGGAGCCTCACGGAGTCACCCTCTGATCCCCGTCTGGACACCCAGTCGCACACTCCTGTCCCGTTCATCAGCCGCGGCACCCGACCATCAGACGCCACTCAGAGGACAGACTTCCCTCCTCGTGAACAGCGCCCTGCGGGCTCTGCAAACAGGCCCGCGGAGCGCTCCAGGACCGCAGGCACGTCCCCGGCCCCAAGCCCCAGGCTCATCCTATTTGGAAACTGCTCCCCCAGCACGGGTGGCCGTGACCACTCGGAGTGAAAGCACAGCGCCAGCGCCCAGCAGAGGGGCGGCCGGCGTCGTGTGGCACTGCTCAGCTCCTGGGCCACGCTGACCCTCAGGTGATGCCTGGCACCTCATCTCGCAGGCAAGCACAGCAGGAGCTCTCTGCAGGGACAAGCGGAGGCCGGGCACAGGCGGCCCGGGGGGCCAGGCCCGCAGACGTGCCGGGGCCCACGCGCTGCGAGGGACCTGCTTGGAGCCAGCTGCTGGACGCGGCTGCTGGCTGGCCGTCGCAGGGTGCCCTGCCTGCTTCCAAAGCTGCTGGCAGGACAGCGTGGGCACCGCCTGTGGGCACCGCCTGTGGGCACCGGCTGCAGGGCGGCAGCCAAGAGAGCAGCGTCCACGCTCCTTTGTGCGAAGGAGGCGGCCCTGGGCCGAGGGGGCGGGGACACTCAGGCCCGAGGAGGAGGCAGGAGAGGTGGGACGCGCTCACAACGGCATCCACGGGCCGGAGACGGCTGGCGACAGGACGCCCTCGCGCACAGCCTGCACGGCCCCATAGCCCACAGTGCCAAGAGCCTGCGCCGCGCCCAGGACAGCGGGCGCTACCGCTGAGTTCTACAGCACACGCAGGCCGGACCCAGACACCTTGGCCGCGGCTCTGACTTTCCAGGAAGCCCCGTGCCTAACGTGTTCCTGGCACAGACCCTTCACTTACACATGGGGAAACTGAGGCCCAGAACAGAGATGTCCCACAGCAAGATAAGGCAGGCCCGGGCCCGGGCTCCAGCGTGACACCGCATGCCCCAGCATGATGGAGTGTGGGGACGGGGCCCCGAATGCCGCCAACAGCGGTGAGGAAACAACACCCGCGTCTTCCGGGGCGCCACCCCGACCCTCCACAGGGCTGCAGCAAGCAGCGCCAAGGTCCCTTCGAGGAAAACGCCACCGCAACCTCCAGTTACCCGTGGTCCTCGGAGGGCAGCCTCAACCGCACGCTCCAGGACTCCAACTACACGGAGAGCGGGTGACGCCTCCTTACCAGCTATCCTCGCGTTTAAGGCGAAGCCAAGAAGCGGTGCCCACCTGCATCTGCTCCAGCAGCCCGGTCAAGGTCTGCAGCCAGGTCACGGTCTGGACGTACTGCTCCGTGTTCATGATCCTGAGCTCTGACCTCAGCTCGGGGATGATGGCGCCCGTCCTCCAGCCGTGCTTCAGGGTCAGGTCCTGATGACAAAGGCCACAGGACGTCAGCACCACCCCAGACACTGGGAACCATTTCACAGCCCTTCCCGGGGCGGGGCTGGAAGGTTCATTTAAATGGCTTTAATCACGGTTCATTATTAACCAAGCCGTGTTAAATGAGTTGCACACTTCTTAAAAGACCTGGAAAGCTCCGGCTCTGTGAATCACAGCGCCTGAGGAAACACAAGGTTTGCGGAAAAAACATAACAACAACAAAAAACACAGGGTTTGGAATCATTAGCCATGCTCTGGGAAGAAACAAAAACAAAAACAAGGGAGCGCAGAGAGGGTCCCCTAAATACTGGCAAAGGTTCTCATTCAAGAACACAGGCCATGCCAGGCATGGAGGCGCATGCCCGTAGTCCCAGCACTCAGGAAGGAGGCTGAGATAGGAGGATCGCTGTGAGTTTGAGGCCAGTCTGGGTTCATTGTGAGTTTAAGGCCAGCCTGAACTATACGGCAAAAAAGAAAAACTGCAGGTCACACAGGCCTCAGGGAGCCCTGCAGCGAGCTCCAGGGTATGGCACAGAGCGCCAGGCTGGCAGTCGAACGTAAGCAGCCACAGGCACATCTCCCATTCCCGGTAGCATAACCCCACACCAGACCACAGGGCAGGACATCTAAGGCTGCTTTGTGTGGAAAATCTAAGCAACGCGGCCGCAGTACTAACTGGCCAGGCACCTGCCCACCGGGCACACGATTAGCAAGTGCTCTTCTCCAGCTCCTATTCTAGATCCTGAGGATGAAGCCATGAACAACAACGAACGACGAACTCCTGCTTTCACAGGAAACAAGCAGGAGAGTAAATACACAGCAGCCGGTGAACACAAGCACAAGGGTCAACGGTCAAAGAGAACAGGGGTGAGGAGGGCAGGGAGGGAGACCACTGCGTCACTGAGGTATTCAGGAAGAGCAGGCGAATAGAGGACGTCTGAACGAGATCTAAGGCAAGAAGAGGAAGTGGATGCGAGGGAGGGAGAGAAAGGGTCTGGCTTAGAAAAGAGCAAGCGCAAAGGCCCAGGGGCAAGCAGAGGTGGGGGTGGCTGCGGAGAGGCCGGGTGGGGAGAGGAGACGCCAACAGCGCGGCCGTGGGTCCCGGCTGTTACACTGAGGAAGAAAAGGAGACTTTGGGGTTTTGCTCCCTAAGGCTCAACCCATCTCCTTCCGGTTAAATCTTTTAAACCTTTTGATATTTCTCTACGTAGGATATGTGAGAACCTGCGGCGCATTCTTCTCAGCATTCCCAGCGGGGGCAAGCTCTGGAAGGCGGGTGCCACTGCTAAAACGTAACAGGAGTCACCTGGCTGGGGTCCCCTCGGGGGACCCTCGGTTCAGTGCACACACTGAAGTGCACGACGACACGATAACAAGGCCTGTTTCTCGCAGGGCCTTGAGCCGGCTCTCAGACCTACCCCAGGGGGAGCGCCCCCAAGCTCGGTGAAGGCGCCCTCAGAGACAGCAACCGCGGAGCTGGTGGCGGCCACCACCCTCCTCCAACACCGCTCTGTCACCGGGCTTCCAGACCCAAACACAACAGCTGGGACCGAGGATCGCTAACAGGTACAGACTCGGCCCTGCAGGAGCCAGGGCGGCCTGGGATCTGACAGCCCACCTTGCTCCCAGCGTGGGTTCAGCTAGTTCCCGGCCTGCGCCCTGGCCCGGAGGTGCGTCTGCGTCCTGAGGGGTGGGGGCCGCACCGCCCGGCTGACCACCACGAGCTTTTGCGCTTCTACGGTCTTGAAGGCAAAGGAAGAAGCCGCTGGCGGTTACATCCTGTTCTACTTGCAGGAGGAACGCTTTTCTGATCAACAGAGTAAGTTTCTAATTTCCATCGCTTTTCTGCAGCTCTGAGCTACCACGTTCTGTTAAAGGAGACGTTTAAAAATGTGGCCCACTCCAAGTTCTCATAAAAGCATAAACACAACCTTAAACAAAGGTGCAAGCGCTAAATATGTGAGCCTCACTCATCTTTTCCCCCGCAAATGAGAGAGAACGGGCCACTCACCGCCAGGTCGCTGTATATGTGGTCACCAAAATACAGCACTTTGGAGCCTCTCCAGCCAGTGAGCTTCAAAAACTCGTATAAATTGCCCTGTAACGTGAGAGAAATACAGACGTAGCAAACGACAGAAATGGTGCAGAGTGTCTATTTCTAAAAATGGCTGAAGTTGGCTTTGCTTTTTAACTAGGTTCTTGCCCTAGTTCTTTCTTTTTTTTTTTGATACTGGGAATCAAACTGAGAGCCTTGCCTCAGTTTGTGCCACTGAGCTATATCCCCGGCCCTGGCTTTGCCTTTTAATTTACCTGAAATACCAAAATGTAAGGATGAAAGCACCTTCTAATCTTTTAGACTTGGCCTGTGTATCAGTGTACTTCTCAGAAACGTCTCATACCATAAACGCCTCCCGGAACTACCTTGTTCAATTAACACCCTATAACCAACTTTGAGATGAACACCCTATAACCAATGGATTTATCTCTATGCAGATAAATATTCATCCACTGTCCCTAGAGAAGCTGAAAAGCAGCATGATCTCTTCTACCAATGCCCTCATGCTGACCACCACTGACACCACTGACACCAACACATACTTTCGAGTTACTTTGTGATAAATATTCTTATAGAGAAGTTTTATTAGGTCAATCTTAATTTTTTTTTTTTTTTTTGTCTTTTTGAGACAGGATCTCGCTATGCAGTTCAGGCTGGTCTTGAGCTCACTTTGTAACCCAGGTGGTCTTGAACTTGCAAGGATCCTCCTGCCTCAGCCTCCTGAGTGCTGGGATTATAGGTGTGTGCCACCACGTCTGGCGGTGAATCTTAATTTTCCTAGGCTAATTTTCTAGAAGTGAAATGGTGTATCAGATCTAATTTTTCAAGATCTGGAAAAATATACTTTCTGACAAATCCAACAGGTTGTTATAAACCACCTAGAACATATCAGTATTAAAAAAAAACAAATAAAAATATGTAAATATTTAAAAGAAACTAACTTCAGTAACATAATAATGGTCAGCAATTCATTCTTGGAAACACTTCAGAATCTTATATGACAAAGTTTGTTAAAGCTGTACATAAAACATATCTCATGGGGAGATAATCATGGATCGGGGTGTATAATATGCCACGGTGAATGCTCCTTAGAAATTTCTAGTTACCTATGAGCATCTTAAATTTGACATACTATGACAAGTCATGTTTTAATTTTGTTTTTAAAGAACTGCTCCCTTTTGAGTTATTTCATATTGTAACTGACGCTGGTGGGAGCCCCAGCTACAAGCCGAGGATTCCAGGGGCCTCGGGCCGGCCGCTCCGGCCGCAGGGAGGAAGAGGGAGGGAGGTACCTGCTTGTAGATCTGGCCCTTCTGCAACTTGTGGATTTTATCCCACAGCAGGACGCCCTTCTCATTCACCTTTCGGAAAGGTCTGGAGACGGAAATGGGAAACGTTACAACACAGGGCAGCTGTGGGCGCCACCAATGCCACCTGTTACTCGCGGGCGACAGCAAGCGCTCCTCCACCGCCTGCCCTGCCCGGGGCGCACGTGCGGGCCACGCGACTCCACTCTCTGCAGGTGTCCCCGGGCCCCACGCCCGCTGGTCACACACCACCCCCAGACGCTGGTCCAGGTGTTCCTCTCCAGCCAGCCCGCCCGCTCCTGCTCTCACTAAGCGCAGGTTAGGGTTAGCCTGCTCTCATCACAGCCGTCCAGGTCAAAGGTGAAGTACGGGTGAAGTCAGCACGGACGCCCTGGGTCCATCCCCGGCCCACCACGGTGCAGCGCCAGGACAGCAGCCGCCGGGCACCCCCAGGAGTCCACACAGCAAGGCGAGGTGTGCTTGCGGCTTCGGATCCCTTCGCTCTCTTAGCCCCACCCTACATTCTTTCCTCCCCACACGAGGTTTGGGGTTGCGGCTCCTTCCAGGCATCTCCGGGACCCCAGAATTTCAGCCAAGAAGGCTGCCTGGCCACCAACTTCAGGCGAGAGAAGTGTGAGTGAAAGTGTTCCCAAGCCGGCCATGTTCCAAGTGGAGGACTTCTCAAGCCCACGGACACTGGGGGCGCGGGGGCAGATGATGACAGGCACCTCCCGCTGCCCTTCCCTTCTGAGAAAGCTCTGTCTCCCTACTTCCTGTTATCCACCTCACTTGGCTCTTTATTCATACTCCAGGTTCCTCAGGTATGAGAAGGCATGGGATACTGAAGCTCGTGTCTCTGCTTTACTGAACATTACCGTCCCGAGGTGCCTCCATTTTCCTGAAAATAACTCACATTTATCCCTCTTTATGGCACAGCAGTGCTGGGCTGTACATAAATACCACTCTTCTTCTCCACTCATCCACTGATGGGCACACAGGGGCCCAAGCGTGAGCACTGTGAGCGTGCTGTACCATGGCTGCGCGTGGGTCGCCGCAGCGCAGTGACTTCCTGGTGCCCGCGGAGACACCTGGAAAGGACTGGCCGGGTCACGCGGAGCTCCTGGGTTCAGTTTGCTGAGGACTCACCATACTGATTTCCACCCTGGTGGCTCCAGGCCACGTTCCCGCCAAGAGGGCAGATGCCTTCCCCGCCACCTCGCCCACCCCGCAGCCGGGGCAGCATCTCTTATGATTTCTTTTATTTCTTAAGCCTCACAAAGAGTCTGTAGCCGAAGACCTGGCTGGTCATTTCTGTCACGTTCTCACTGCCCGACTGCTGGGTCTGCAGCGGCCCGGGGGCACCGAGAACCGGCTCTCCGTGCCAACCCCGCCATCCCACCATGCTGTGGATCACCATGCGAAGGCAGGGCGCCAGATCCACAGCTGAGACACGGCCGGCTTTCACCACGCGCGGCCCCGGGGTCCGCGCCCGAGGGAGGCGACACTCACCTGCGCCTGTCGTTGAAGAAGTTGGGCTTCTCGGCCTGCACGATGACCACGTCGAACAGGTCCCTCCAGTCCTTCCCGACGATGTACCGCATCCCTCTGTCCCTGGAACAACAGGCGGCCGCGTGGCCCAACGTGAAAGGGTTGAACTATTTTGCAACTATTTCTTCCCAGTTTCCCACTGCTACAGTGAACAGCAGAAAGTACAACAGATACTGAGAAAGGGAAAGAAACCGCTCAGAAGGAAAGAACAACTGGGATGGGGAAAAGGAGAAAAGAAAGAAGGGGGAAAAATATATATATATATACACAATATAGCTAAGATAACTGTACTACTGATTTCTATGAGTTCATTGAAAGGAACAGTTAACGCCTAGTTGTTTGATCCATTTTACTATATCGGGTAATCTGAGTAACTACTTTGAAGACAACCATATGCAATATAACAACCATTGTTAATTACCTATCATCCTGTTTTGAAATTATGTATCATTTTTGGTTTTTTTAAATTTTCTTTAAAATAAAAAAGAAGAAGAAGAGGCTGCAGGCGGCGGGAAGCTCGGGACACTCACACAAAGCTGCTGGGGCTGTTGGTGATGAGAAACATCTTCTTGCCGTGATCCGCCAGCTTGGCCAACACCGCGCGGGTCTGCTCCGCGTAGCAGATGTACTTCTCTAAGAGCAGAGACAGACTCTCAGGCCGGGCAGGAAGTCGGCGGGCCTGCGAGCACTTGGTAAAGGGGGTGGCATCACGCTAGGCACAGTGGGGAGTGGAAGTCTTAAGAAAGCTTGGTTCTGGGGTGCAGGATGCCAGGGCACAGAACAGAGACCCCACTCCTGGAACTACACGGGAGGAACTAAGGGGCTGTGGCCACCCGCTTCTCCACAGAGAGGGAGACCTGCACAAAGCCAGGGTCGGGGCTCCGCCTAGCGCGGGAAAGAGACGCCCGCAGCCCCGGGACACAAAGTCTTGCCCACAGGGGAGCGAGGAACACGGCCTGTTCAGGACCTACCGATGTCCGCCTCGATGGCTCTGTACATGATGCCTTTGATGTGGACGTCACGGATGGAGTCCTGCCAGAGACACAGGGCATGAGCGACCGTGGACGTGGCCAGCACTGGAGTCAACATCTCTCCCCAGGAGCTAGCAAGCCTCGCACTCAGCAAACCCAAAGCCTGTCCCGTCTGCACAGGCGGCCCCCTGGGCAACTTCCAGGCTCACCTGGAAGAGGTCGCCCATGGGAGTGACTCCGAATCAAATCCCTCAGGGCAGACCTCAGCCACCTGCAGGAAGAGCCCGGCTCCATGCACCTCTGCCCCTCCCTGCCCTCCCTCAGCCCCAACAGGACTGAGCGCCCGGATGCAGACAGACGGCGGACAGCAGAACCCGTCCTGAGGCGCCACCAACGGGCGGGGCCTGTCACAGAGCCCGCCCCTCGCAGAGAGGTGACCTGACTGATAGACGAGGGCAGACGGGGCGGCGGAGGAGGAGGGGGCTGGACCTGCGCAGGCTCGGGGGTGGCAGCCGCATCTCGTGCCAACTCAGAGCCCAGTAGTGAAGGGTGAACACATAGGAAACTTTCTGCTGCCAGGAGCAGAGGCCTGACCTGCAGGCAAAATCACCTATGCCTGGGCGGCTGGAGAAGGAGCCATGGTTAAACACAAGCAACTGCTCGGCTCTCACACCTGGGCTGTGCTGCCTACAAGCTGTGTGAGCTGGGGCAGGTTAGGCAACCTCTCTGTGCCGGGGGGATGATGTCATGGCAGCTACTCCTGACATCATCAAAGTGTCTGGTGAGCTGACGCACACAACGCTCAGCGGCCGGGGCCAGTAACACGGCCCGCAAATAACTGAGCTCTCAGTGAGCACCTCCCAAGAATGCTGGGGTTCCCACCGCGATGCTTACACGTGAAGGGCCTGTGTGCAGAGAGGAGAGCAGAAGCTAAAGATTTAAACTGAGCCCAGTGTGGTGGCCCACGCCTGCAATCCAGCACTCGGGAGGCTGAGGCAGGAGGATCAACAGCATGGGCTACACTGTGAGACCCTGCCTCAGAAAAACAACATCACTAAATAAGTAAGAATTTAAATTTAGCTCAGACAATAGCAGACTGACATTGAGAAACTACAATTCATCCTTCTTCACCTTTCCTAAATTCCAGGATTTGGGAGAGCAGAAACTTTACTCATAAAAGGAAGAAAAATATATTTTTGGTTTCTATGTATCTTTTTAGAATATACACATGTTAAGTAAATCTATATAAATATACACCCTAAGTATTATATAGTACAAGTACATATAAACATACATCAAGCAAATAACATTAAAACATTTTTAGATACTGAGAAAGTTCCTACCGTCTAATGAAGGTGAAGAAATATGTACACAGATGTGGTCAGAATATAAGTTAAAACATATAAATGCGACTCTATATGGCAGAAGGTTCTGTCTACACCCTGCCCCCCATGGGACTCTTATGTGTTTGTTTGTTTTTTTTAAATTTTGGTTTGTTTTGATTTGTTGAGACAGGATCTCGCTATGTAGTGCAGGCTGGTCTCAAACTCACTATGCAGTCCAGACCTCAGATTCATGGTGATCCTCCTGCCTCAGCCTCCTGTGTGCTGGGATTACGGGCATACATGACCACCATGCTCAGGAAAACCTAACTTTTTAAAAGCCCTGCCCCAAGCAACTCCCAGGAAGCACCAGGGTGCACGGGGCACTCAGCAGGCGGCAGCACCTTGACGTCCTTGTACAGGTGCACCGGTTCATAGTCAATGTTGTTCTTCAGGAAATGCTCGTTCACGCAGGACAGCAGCGTCATCTCCGGGAGGGAGAAGATGTCCATGAACTGCTTCATGGTGTTACCATGGGAACTCTGCAGACAGAAGGAAAGGCTGGACTCAAGGACGGGGGAGTAGGGGGTGAGAAGGTTTCCGGTGACCAACAGGACCTGAGTGGTCCACAAAAGAGATCTGAATATATAGAAACAGGGCATCTCAATAAGGAGCAAAATTTCCCAGGCAAGGCTGCAACTCGGGACCCTCCTGCCTCAGCCTCCCAGGGTGCAGGGTATACTACGACGCCCGGCTAGGAGACTGTAATAATAAAGACGTAGAGTGTTCACCTTGTTTCTCACCCTTCACAGCACAGTGGGCGTCTTACCCAGGGGAGACGGAGGTGAGTGTGGCCCTCCCCGCCCCTTCTCCCCTCTGGGTGCCCACCCCACGCCCTGGTCCCACTCAGGACAGAGGACCCAGGCTGTGGCAAGGGCAGCAGGGCTTAGTCCCTGGCACCCACACCGACAGCCCCTAGCGGCCACCCCAGAAAGGGGACCTGCCTTGAGGGGCAGTGACGAACAGCAAAGGTGGGGTGGCGGGAGGAGCAAAGGAACCTGGGGACTCCGCCCAGGAGCCTCTCTGCCCAGTCCCTGGCGCGGTCTCAGAGGCCACGCGGCCACCGCATCTGCTGCCCCTCCGCGGCCACCCTCCCAGAGGAAGCGCTGCCCTCACCTTCCCGTAGAAGTCGCTCATCTGCTCCAAGGGCACGTGTGACCCCTCATACATCTCGACGACCTCCTCGTCGGGGACCACGCTGAGGCCTCTGGAAAAGCAGACGGCGCCATCAAAGCCGGCCCAGGGACCACGGGGGGACTCTGGCCACCGCTGGGATTGTCCGCCAGGGAGGAAGACGCTGTGGTCACCGTGAGGCGGAATCTGCCACCACAGGGGCCAGAACAGCGACACCGGGCGCCCTGCCGGGCAGGGACAGGAAGTGCTCGCTTCCCAGCCCTCCCCGCGGGCCGCGCTGCTGCTCCTCCCGTCTCCTGGCCCGGCCACCAGAGGCACAGGAAGTCCAGAGCGCAGGGCCAGGCTGGCCAGGGACGGCTCCGGGCGCCGTTTTGTTAATGCAGAGCGAGGGTGAGAGGCTGCCGCCTGGGACGGGCGCTGGGGGAGAGGGCAGGTGCCAGGGCAGGAAGCGCCGACACCGTGCCCAGCTTCCTCGTGCCAGGGTGAAGCCGTACCCGCCACCTGCCCCCTCAGGGTCTGCCGAGGAACCCGGCTCCTCCGCGCTTGAGGAACGAGCGGTGACAAGGACACGGCAGCACCGGCCGCGCCCGAAAGCCACGCTGCGCCTCGGCAGCAGGGACAGGGACCGACGGGGACTGTATCACTGACACGGCGGGCTGACTGCCTCAGAGCGGCCTGCGCGTTGATATTACGCTTAAGGAACATCATTCGTGGCCGGCTGTGGTGGTGCACACCTACAATCCCAGCACTAGGGAGGCTGAGGCGGGAGGACCACTGCGAGTTCTCAGCCAGCCTGGACTGCGGAGTGAGACCTGGTCTCATAAAACAAACACACACAGGACACGACTGCTGGGGAGTGTCCTGTGTCCACACTCAGGCCCAGCCACTCAGCCACCACGCAGACGGGCCTGAACCCTTGGGGTCCAAGCAACCGAGAATCAGCTGCAAAGATGCCATCAGCTGCACTCCAGAGGCAGCCCCCGCAGACAGAGTCACCTGGGACCTGGGGACGGCACGGGGACGGCCGGCCCCACAGGAACGCGGCAACCTAGACCAGCACTGGCCTCACCAGGAACCGGCCTCCCCAGCCGCCTCGGGCAGTGAGGGAGCGGGTGAGGAGCACAGGTCTGGCCCGTCTGTTTGGGGTTCAAGTCCCCCTTCCCCACACAACCGGGGCCTTCACCTGGACCAGTCACGGGGGCTCTTCGGGCCCAGCTGTCCCCAGCTCACGGTGCGGGACAGGAGCAGTCGTGCCTGCCTCTGCTGGGACGGGCCCTGCGCAGAGGGCCGCCCCGGGGACAGCTGGCCCGGGCCCAAGCGAGGAAGCTTCACTGTGACTGCAGTGCCACCAATCACAGCTTCTCACGGGGCTCCCAGGGTGGGAAACTCAGACATAGACACGGGCTGCCGCAGGGACC
This sequence comes from Chinchilla lanigera, assembly GCF_000276665.1. NCBI lineage: Eukaryota > Metazoa > Chordata > Mammalia > Rodentia > Chinchillidae > Chinchilla > Chinchilla lanigera. The sequence continues at coordinate 38,552,991 of NW_004955405.1, forward strand.
CACGCCACCTCCCCAGCCACGCGCAGCTGCCCCACATCAATTCAGCGGGGCTGTCATCCCAGCATTCAGGAGGCTGAGGCAGGAAGACTGCAAGTTCAAAGCTAGCCTGAACTAGGGACCTAGTGAGACCCTGACATATATGATGGAACACGGGGGAAAATAGGGAGGCCCGCTGTTTCGGTCTATGTTTAGACGCCTCCTCCCAAGCCTCATGCGCTGAGCTGGGGTCTTTGGGCGGGGACGGGACTATGGGGCTGGGGTCAGGCCACAACGAGCTCACAGGAACGGGAAGCTTGCTTAGGGTGGCCGCTGAGGCTCACCTCCCTCCCTCCCTGTCCTTGGCTTCCCACCCGCCTGGGGCCCTCGGACTATGGACCTAGAGCTCCATAAACAAAACCAAAATAAACCCTTCCTTCCTCAAGCCGCGGGCGTCGGGCGCTGTGCCCCAGCGACGGATAGTGACTAAGACACCTGCGCAGAAAACTAAGCAAATAAAAAGCAAGATTAGCATGGGTAAGAAAGCCCAATGTCACACACAGAAGGAAATAATCCCGGTGCACCTGCCCGCTCCAGAGAGCAGGCGGAAGGAGCATGCTGCTGACAGTGGCTCACGGCGGCCACAGTGAGAGCCAGGGAGGGATTTAGAAGGACCGGGAAGCGGGCGGGGTGCTGGAGAGCCTCCTCCTCTGCCCGGCAGAAGCTACATCCCGGCAGAGAGCAGGAGGCAGAAGAACCAGCACTCATCTGCTTATATATTACGTGCGTGCGTGCGGAGGGGGACAGAGAAAAAGAAACGGGGGAGGGGAAGGGGAGGGAAGGGGAGAGAAAAAGGAGGGAGAGGAGGGAGAGGAAGAGGGAGATAGGAAGAAAGGGGGGAGGGGAGAGAGAGGAAGGGGGGATAGGAAGAAAGGGGGGAGGGGAGGGAGAGGAAGGGGGGATAGGAAGAAAGGGGAGGGGAGACGAGGAGAAGGAAGGGCAGCAGGGAGGCCAGGAGAAAACACCTTCAAAGCATCTGAAGCCTGGGGGTGGAAGGGAGGACCCAGATCTGCTGCGGCCCCCTGGAAGCCCTGCTGTTGTTCTTAGCTTCATTCATGCTTTTTCAAAGAAAAATAAATCATTCCAAGGGCAGAGTTTGTGAGAGAACCTGAGCTAGGACAGGCAGCCTCGCAGAAGGAATCCAAGCACGAGTCACTCCCAAAGGAGAGCATCTGAAGGAGCGAGGCCGAAGCCTCGACTTTAAGTTACAGTCATCTCCGGCCAAGCGAAATACATCCACACACTCCAACCCCTGGCTGGCGGTGGGGGTGGGGCTTATATCAGACCACCGAGGACTGCGGAGGGGTCCGAGGGGCGCCCTGACAGCGGGCCCTCCCCCCCCCCGCGGCACCCCGGCCGCCCATGAGTCCTGTGTGCTCCCAAGGGCGCCCTGCAGGCCAAGCCCTGGCACGGGACAGGGCAGGAGGCCTGCGTCCGCCTTCTCCGGGGGCGGGCGAGGGAATCGACACCCCACAGCCAGGGGCCACGGTGGACGCCCAGAGTTACCCCACCCCCGCCTACCTGTAAACGGTGCCCAGCTGGATGTAATGGAAGGCATCGATCTTCATCAGGACCGCCTGTACACGACACAGACACACGCAAAGTGAGCAACTACAACAATCTCGCGAAACAAGGCACAATCCGCCTCGTCTTAAAGCTGAAAGCCTCGCTTGTTATATAATGTGACTTTTATTTCTTTGTTTTCTACAGCACTGGGGATTGAACCCAGGGCCTTGCATCGGGCTATATCCCAGCCCATTTTTTATTTTTTGAAACAGGGCCTCACTAAATGGCTAAACTGCCCAGGCTGGGTTTGAACGTGTGATCCTCCTGTCTCAGCCTCCCACAGTGCTGGGATTACAGGGCTGCACCACCCCACCAGCTTGAAGTGCTTTTTGAGGAAACAGCTGGTCAGCAAAAGAAAACTAGATACGGCAACTGGCTCCTCCTCCAGCCCCAAAAACCGACAACTGCGAAAGAACAGTCTGCCAAGGAGGGGCGCGTGCTTCTGCCTTTCCAGTCCTCAGGCTCCTCAAAAAGGCTGTAACAAACCCACTGAATTGTGTGGTTCTGCAGCCCCAGAGGACACAATTTAAAACCAGGCCACCGCTCAGCAGAGAGCAGCGCCGCTTTATTTCAAACAGGGAACCATGAGGGAACCTACCCGGTGGACGTCGTAATGCAGCCCGCGGATCGCGAAGTTGGGGTCGTACTCGTACTTCCTGATTTCCGCAGGGTACTGCAAAGAGGAGAATGAGGTTCAGCTAACAGCACACCCCAGGGTCCTGCCTTGGCCCTGTCCAAGCCCCGGGAGCAGAGGCACCTGGGGGAGGCGGCTGGGGACAGATGACCACGTCCCTCTGCTCCGAGTCACCGCCTCCTGGCCCCCGGGCCCCCACCCTGCCTGGCGCCCTGCTACCCGTCCTGGTAGAGGTCGGCCCTGTCTCCACCCATCTCCTCCCCTCCTAACCCTGCCCTCCCTCCCCTCGGCCCCGCGTCTCTCGGACCCCACAACCCATCCACTTCTCCCCTGGACCCACTTCTGCCTCTTGTCTGCAGTGAGCAGGGACTGGACTGTCCCCTGTTTCCAGCACAACCTGGCTCCCGCCACCCTACGGCCCAGTGTTCACACTGCAGCCCCCACACCCCCATGCCGGGCTGGTCCCCCATCTCCCACCCTGCCCGCCTCAGGAGGCGCCCAGGTCTCCGGGCTGTCAAGTCACGCCTGCCCGCTGGTCCTGCCCAAGGGAACCAGCCTGGGCCACCCTGCCAGGCCAGAGGACGGAGTCTGGCTCAGCCCTCTGCCCCTCTGCTCCTGAGCCTAGGGGAGAGACAGCCCCAGAGCTGCCCGTGGGATGGAAACCACACCAGCAGCAACCTGGCTCATCCAGACCGCAGGAAGCGCTCGCCACGCCACACCGCACCTCCTCGTGGCCAGGCGACATTTCCCTGACCACCAGGCCCGAGGCACGCAGCGGGCCTTCAAGTCGGGCCGCAGGAAGCACTGACTCAAATGTCGCGCCTGGGCTCATCTCTCCAACACCTGTGGGCCCTGCCGAGACATCGCCCCGGGGCCTTTCCCACCCGTGGGCGTCTCCAGGCGTGAACACGGAGTGCTGCATCTCTATCAGCACCCGCGAGTGACACAGCACACAGCCACGCAGGCCCCACACGGCGTTGGCTCTGCCAGCAGCTGCGGCCTCCAAGCCTCTACCCTGTAGGGCGCCGAAGGGACCAGACGCCCTGGGCGCCCTGCGAGGCTGCCTCTGCCGAGCACTGGCTCTCCCGGGCCAGGCCGTCCTGTGACTGTTTAACCCACAAAACTGCGGTGTGCGGCAGCGGGGCAGCTCACGCCTGTTTCACTGTTGAATAATCTGAGGATCAGAGCCAGGAGCTCGCCTGGAGTCACAAAGCTACACGGGGCAGGCCGCTATCCGAACCAGGCCTGGTCACCCGACGTTCTCCCCCAGCCCCGCACGATCAACTCTGAAGCAACTCAGGGGCTCCACGCTGGACACGCACCGCCCCTGCCAGCTCAGACGTGCTCCACGGGTCTACTGAGGAGTCACGGGGTGAGCAGCGCGCAGCGGCACACACCTGTAATCCCAGCAATCGGGAGGCGGGGGCACAATCATTAAAAGTTTGAGAACAAACCAAAAATTTGAGAACAACAAAAAAAATCCCAACAGAGGAGCACCCTACAAACCCTGACCAGCACTCAGCCACCGAACCAGAAGGCGTCACAGACACCGCCAAAGCCACACAGAGCCTAAGGAGACAGAAAACGGTAGCTCGGCGTCATGAAAAGGGTTGTGCAGTAGGAAAAGGGCACCGGGTTCAAACAGGGAGTCAGAGAGGGCACGGAATGGGCCCCAGCTAACTGCACCTGCACCAGTGCTTTTTCATTCTAGGACCACCAGAACAAAAGCTCATGACGATTCTCCTGCCTCAGCCTCCTGAGTGCCGGGATGACAGGCGTGCGCCACCATGACCAACCGCAGCCTTTCACAACCTAACACCAAACGGCCACAGTGCGGACACAGGGCCCGGACCGCGGGCCGTGACGGGATGGTCAGCGTTGGGGGCGACAAGCGGGTGACCACCAGCGCCCACAGATGAGACGCCGGGCGCACGCGAGCGCGGGGGAGGCAGCCCAGAGCCCTCCCCAAACAGTTCCTCCCCCTCCCCGGCGGACACGTGCAGTGAAAACACAGGTCGTTATCACGCAGGCATCACTGCACTTTCCACATTTTCCACTTTTATCAAAATTTATTCTGGTTTATAAAAAAAGGTAATTATAAAGGAGCTGGCACCTCTCACATTTGCTTTTTGGAAAGCCTCTAAATTGCAGACCTCCTGTTCTATGACGTGTCTCAGAAACAAATGTCTTTCCATCCCCACAGGCGCACAAAAAGCATTTGGTCCTGGCAGGAGGAACAGAGCCTGCCCGACGCTTCTTGGGAGAATTATTTTGTTTCATGAGAGCAGGAGAAAAAGCTGCATAATCACAACGGGCTCCATCAATTCGCTGATATCACGAAGATGGTAACACTTCTACAGGCCCCGCACGGCCGTCACGGAAATGGGATGTCAGCGCTCCTCTGCCGAGGACTTCTTTTTCATCATCTATTTCCTCTCTGCGCCCCCAGATTTCATAAATGTTTTATGTTCATGAATGTTTCATTTGCATGAATTTTTATTTTAATCTGAAATAAAAACCCACAGGTAGAAGAGTGTTCTGAGCCCCACGGAAACAGACGGATGGGGCTCAAAGCCTGGGCCTGTTGGCCCGGGGCAGAGCCTGCAGCCTCAGGCCCGAGCCTCGTTTCCTCAGATGTAAAGCAGAAGGGTGAGGGCCACCACGAAGTCAGACACCATAACGATCGTACCGGGCGGCACCCGCCACGCAGGTTCTAGGCGCCCCTGAGGAAAGTGCTCACTAGACCCATTTTCCATGGGGGAAACTGAGGCCCAGAGACACTGGGTGATTTGATCAGGATGACGCGGCGAGTGACGACGACAGATGTGCACCCGAGTCAGGCTCCAGAGCCCGCAGTCCCCACCCAAGCAGTCGGTGAGCAGCGCTGTCCAGACTGTGGCCTGCACGTCAGAAGTGACATCAAAGTCCCAGAAAATGCCAAAGCTTGCTGGGCGTGGTGATGCACGCATGTAATCCCAGCACTCAGGAGGCTGAGGCGGAAGGATGCCTGCAAGTTCAACACTAGCCTGGGCTATGTGGTGAGTTCAAAGCCAGCTGGTACTACGTAGCGAGACCCAGTCTGAAAAAAACAAAAAAGGAAGGAGAAAAGGAAGGACAGGACAGAGGAGGAAAGGAGAGAAGGAAGGAAGGAGCCGCAGCTGGCCTGGGACTAGACGCCAACAGCCCCTGAGAAGGGCAGCAGCCGGGAGGCCAGGAAAGTCCTGTTACCTCTTCTGTGACAGTAAGAGGAAAGGCCATCTTTGCCAAACACCATTTCCACATTTCGGATCTAGAAAACATGCATGAGCTTCTTGGACCCAGTGATAAAGGAAAGCCGAGGGTCAGGGCTGGGTACAATACACACACCTGTAATCCCCGCCACCTGGAGGCTGAAGCAGGAGGAGCACACGTTCAAGCTCAGCCTGGCATCACGGAAAGAGAATCAGAAAGCATACCAGATCCAACAGTCAGGATCTAAAACTAGTGGCAACTGTGGCTGCATTAATAAAAGCACAGCATCCAGAACCAGGGAGGTGATGGTCTGGGGCCACACTCTCAGACCTCAGTTACACAGTGGCATCCTCGGAGAGCATGGGGCATCTGGAAAAAAAGAAGTCTTGGGGCCGGCAAGAAACGTGAGGCGCAGGGTCTGGGTTCCCAGGCCACGCCCCCACTCTGGTTACCTGTTAGGGGCTCTGCACTACATGGGCCCAGCCTGCTGGCCACACCCCCAAGCCTGCTGGGTCTCCATGACAACACCAGGACCCATCCATCATCACACCCGCCTTGCTCCAAGGCGGAGGTAGGAAGGCTCCAGGAAACACAGCAGGGATGTGGTGAACACGCTCAGCTCACGGAGAACTGGCCCGGGCAGAGGGAAACCCGCCCAGAGCTGCAGAGAGGCTGCGGCCGCCCACGCCCTGGGTGGGGTGGGGCTGCTTGCAGGAGCTGGCCCTGGGCACCTGGGCAACGCCGCGGCCCGGACTCTGACTGTGCCTTGAGCCGCTGCAGGAGGAAGAGTTCAGGTGCTCGGGGCTTGCTTTCTTTTTCCTCATTAAAAACTCAAAACTGCTCTGCATCAGAAGACAGTCAAATATTCTCCATGTAAGCAAGTCGAGCCGGTGCAGCAGGAAGACACCGCTAGCATTTGAGGGGGCTTCTAACCGGAAGTCACAAGGCCTCACGGCATGAGGCTTTGCAAGGAAAGGGCTGCCGGGACGGGAGAGCAGACACGGACGTGCGTCTCCCAAGTGCACCCTCAGGTGTTATTGTGCCCGAGAGATAAATGTAAGAGAACACAAAGACAAGAAAGGCAAAGATCTTCTCAGACACAGCTGTCTTCCAGCTCAGTGTTGCCTGGAAACTTGCAATGAAACAAGGCCCATTCCTTCCTTCTGCAACGATTTACTAAGCGATTTCCAGGAGCCCAGCAGGGGCACAGCCAGGGAGAGGACCTGCCCTCCCGTTTTGTTTTTTTGGTACCGGGGATCGAAACTCAGGACCTTGTGTTTACCAGGCAGACACTTGTGGCACTGAGCTACATCCCTGGCCCTCTCTCGTTCTTTAATACCCAAGGGGGCGAGGGGGGGGTGGGGCTGCAAAGGGATGGTGCACTGGGGACACAGATTCACAATGGCTGGCTTTACATTCTTCCCTGAGGGATGAACTGGAGGCTTGGGATCACTGGTGTCACCCCTTAGAGATTCCCCATCATCTCCTGGGGGAAATCCTCTCCCACCAAGACTAAGACTAGGACTAGCACTAAAGCCTAGAGATGCTCCAGGGCAAGACCCTCATTAGCTTAGGATCACCGATCACCGCAGCCCTCTGAGTCACCTGATACTCCCCCCCCATTACTGGGTACACCCACTAAGCAGGGGCTGGACGGAGTATCTTTGTCTCTGCCCATCCTGAGGCGCTGACCTCCCTGCCCCCCTTTATGCATTACTGCTTGTTTCTGTCTCTTATGTCATCCTTCACTGTACCCCTCCCACAGGCAGTTGGGGATCTTGGCCAGGTCCCCAGGACAGTAACCTTACCCGGTGCTCATTGATGAGAAGATCCCGAGCCGCGTTGAAGATCAGAGTGTGGAGGTGCTTTGAATAAAACACCAAGGTGTAGTCATAATCGAAGCCGTAGATCTCGATGTCTGACAGGCTCATTTCATTGTTGGAGAAAATGGCATCTGGATTCAGCAGGTTGCTCATAAGTGAAGGAACCAATTCTAGAAGTAAAGGGAAAAAAACGCCTGATGCCACATAAAAAATATGGGTTAGTGTGATTTCTAAACTAAATGGGCAAACCCGAGTCCAAGAGCCAGTGCTTCACTCCTAAGGTGCACTCACTGCAGAGGCCGCTCCTGCAGGGCCATGGGCCGCACCGCGGCATTCACCTGCAGTGTTCCAGAAGACAGACCCGCAGGGACAGGAAGTACAGGGTGGGTGCTCGGGGCTGTGCGGGGTGAGCGGGGACTGTGGTGGAGGTGGAATTTCTTTGGGACATGAGGAAAACACTTTAAAATTGATGTGGCGATGCTGGTGGCCGAAGGCCCCCTGTGAATATACTGAAAACCACTGAACAGGAGTCTGGCAGAGGGTGAATTATGTCGCACCTAAACACATCTGAATGAAACAGTTATTGGAAGCATATCTGCATCAACATCACAAAAAAAGATTGGCTTCGTTTGAAAAAATACATGTTAAGTAGATCTTTTGAGTAAATGAAGGTGACCAAGAGCTACAGAGGGAGAGAAAAGGAGAGGAGGGAAATTGGACTTTTTGAAAAGGGAATTTGGATGTGTCATGTACAAGTACCAACTCTCCACGGGGAACATGATGACCACCGGGTACTGTGAGAAAAGGGGGTCAGGGTCCAAGACAGGGAGGGGTGGGGGGAGAAGAAAGGGATAGGAAAAAGGAAAACAGGCACCAGTTCCTGACGATGAGTGTCATCATTACGTACTGTAAATGTGTACTAATTAAAAATGCACCCCAGTTAGCTTTTAGAAGATAAAATGATGAAATTTAAATGTCACCACCCACAGGAAAAAAAGCCGTAACTAATTTATGTATTTGCCACCAATATTTCTTTTTTTTTTTTTTTTTTTTTTTTTTGTTTTTCTCCGGTACCGGGAACCGAACTCACGACCTTGTGCTTGCCAGGCAGGCGCTGTGCTGCTGAGCTAAATCCCCAGCCCCTGATATTTCTTAAGTATTTTAAACAGTAGACCTCACACTACATACAGGTTTTTTTTTTTGTTTTTTTTTTTGTTGTTGTTGTTTTTTGGGTTTTTCTCCGGTACCGGGAACCGAACTCACGACCTTGTGCTTGCCAGGCAGGCGCTTTTGCCACTGAGCTAAATCCCCAGCCCCTGATATTTCTTAAGTATTTTAAACAGTAGACCTCACACTACATACAGGTTTTTTTTTTTGTTTTTTTTTTTGTTGTTGTTGTTTTTTGGGTTTTTCTCCGGTACCGGGAACCGAACTCACGACCTTGTGCTTGCCAGGCAGGCGCTTTTGCCGCTGAGCTAAATTCCCAGCCCCTACATACAGGTTTGCGGGGATAAAATAAAGAGGCAGAGAGACGCCGTCACGGGCCCTCCTGTGTTGCTCTGCTGCCTTCTGCCCACCATGAACTGCTTCTCCTTGCGAGGCCTGTCTGCCAGGCCACCCTGCCTTGGACCCAGCGCTGATGGACCGCAGCCTCTGCAAACTGTGAGCTAAATAAACCTTTTCCTCTCTGACTGCGGGTGTTGAGTATTTCGTCTCAGCAATGAGAAAACAAAGACGGAGACGTTACACTTTACATATAAGATGCCGGTCCCCCAAGTCTCATGTGTCCTGATTTGGAGCTTTTCAGAGGCTGCCAGATCATGGAGCTGCTGTATCACCCGCAGCCTAACCACTGAGGGATCCAGGGCTCAGGGCACTCTCAGGCCTGGTGAGAAGAGGTGGGCCGCTGGGGTGCGGCCAGGAGGTGGGCTCTGGGGCTAGGGTGAGAAGAGCTGGACCCCCACAGTCGAGGCTGTTTTCTGCCCGTGACCTCACAGCGCCGTCCCTGTGATATCAGTGGCGCAGCGTCACTGCGGAGTGACCCAAAGCTCCACTTTCACCACGACCTTTGCGAGGGAAGCCCGGGCAGCTGCTCTAACGGAAGTTTATATTTAGAAACGGTGCTGGCAAGAAAGCCTGCCCCTGCCCTTCTACTGCAAGAGGCCGCGCGGGAAAACCCTGCGGCCACACGGCCCAGGGCTGCGCCGGGGAAGCCCAGGTCACACCCACCACACAAAGGCCAGCGCCTGAGCGGCCCGAGGGCTCCTGCGGCACAGGCGACAGTGCCGGGCCTGGCAGGATCGCAGCCCCCTGCAACCATGACCGCAGAGCAGTTGGGGTAGCAGGCTCGATCTCGAGGCAGGAAAGCGAGTCGCGCTCCGGGAGAGAAGCGGTTGTCCAGACCTCAGACCAGAACAGGTGGTGCAGGCCTGAGAGTCAGCCCGGGGCCTCCCGAGAGCAGAAGCAAGGGCGGTTTCCAGGCTGGAGTTCCTGTGTACACAGGGATGAGGGCAGCAAACCGTGCGGCTGGAGCAGGGGAACAGTGAGCCAGATCCGCCAGAGCACAGCGCCCGGAGCCGCCCAGAACCGCCTGGAGCCGCCTGGAGCCACCCGGAGCCGCCCGGAGCCGCCTGGAGCCACCCGGAGCCCAGTCAGGGCCCTCACAGCGCCTTCCCACGGCGCACCGGAAAATGCCCTGAACGCCCCACCACAAAGCAATGTGTGGGCTCGCCGCGTGCTTCAGTTGTGGGAGACTTTGGTGTGTGTATGTTTGCTTGCTTGCTTATCTGCTTGGGACAAGGTCTCACTATGTAGTTCAGGGCAGCCTTGAACACACATAGCCCAGGCTGGCCTAGATCTCTTGGTGATCCTCCTGCCTCAGCCTCTCACATGCCCAGCTGGAGATTTTTTTACTGTTAGAATACACGTAACATAAATTTACCAACTTCGGTATTTTAACATTCAGCCAACTAAGGACACTCACTTTCTTGCACTAGCATCACTGATACCCGTCTCAGAACTCTCCCCATCCTGCAGAGCTGACACGCTGCTCCCACTAAGTAGCAGGACTCCCTCCCCACACAGCCACTGACCCACTGCCTCCAGGAGCCAGACCTTGTGGGACCTCAGAGAAGTGGAGCCACAGGACACCTGTCCTTCGAGTGATGCCCTTGGGCAGCCACAGGGAAGTAAGTGTTGGCCTTCTGCCCTTTTCCAGGCTGAATACTACTCCACTGTGAATGCCCCACCCTGCCCCACCCTGCCCCACCGTGAATCCAGCACCCACTCTCGGGTCGCCTCCGCCTTTGGCGGCGTGAGCAGCGCTGCCGTGACCGTGGGCTGCCACAGCTGTATGTCAGGTCCCCGCGTTCGGTCCTCCCGGACACACACCCAGGAGGGAATTGCTGAGTCGCACAGTAATCCCATTTTTAACTTTTTGAGGAACTGTTACACTGTTCTCCACAGCAGCTGCTCCAATTTGCTTTGCTTTTTAGATCACCTCACAGTGCCACTCCGCGTCTAAATCCCACCAGGGACGGACAAGAAGTCAGAGCTTCGGCACAGAGCTCGGACTGGGCCCCGCAGACCGCGCTCCGCAGGTCCAGCTCTTGCCAGCTGCCTCTCCCCTTCATGTTCAGAACTGCTGAGTGGCAGTCCCCTGACAGGCAGGCCAGCGCTCTTCACACAGCTGGGCAGGGACAGCACCGCAGAGCCCCAGGGCCCGAGTCGAGTCCAGGGGAATGCTCCCAGCGGCCTGGGAAAGGTGGCCTGGCTGTCCCTCAGCCCCGGCACAGCCTGCAGAGCTCTGTTTCCTCTCAGTGGGACGGCGGGAAGGAGTAAGGGACGCACGGGAGGGTTGCCCCCCTCGCTCTTCCTCTCTGCCCTCCCCTCCTAGTGCGGCTCAGCCCTGGCCAGCACATCACAGGTACAAATGACAGGCGACACGCATCACTTCCAAAGCAGACCTTGTCACATGACACGCAGCTGCCGCGAGACAAGACCAAGCCACCCCACAGCCCAAGGGCTCGGCTGAGAGGTGCCCTGAGACACCCCGCGGCACGAGCCGGCCTGACCTCACTGCATCCTGCAGTCCTCAGCTCCCTGGAACTCCTCCCCCGCCCAGCACTCCGCCTGGGTGGCCCCATGAGTCCCCTCCTGCCCCTAATGGGCCAAGGCTCTGATCAAGTCAGTCTCCAGAGGATCAAGTCAGCCTCCGGATGCGTAGAGAATTCCAGGCTTGCAGCACTCCTTTCTCCCATCTCAGACCTAAGAGGGTGTATGAGGTGTGCGGCTCTCCACCAGCACCCTGAGGAAGACGCCAGGGCAAAGGCAAGTCCAGGGGCAGGGAAGCACCCAGGACATCGCCTGAGCCTGGGGTCAAATTCCTGCGGTGACCAGGTCCTCTGGGCTCCACTGGGAGATCCGTCTCCAAAAAACAAGACAAAAGCAACCAGCTACTTACTGCCTTTCTTTCCTTTACATGCTTTTCTACAGTAAAACATGTTCTGAAATAAAGACTGCATGAGCTTCTGCTGCTCGGGTGCGGCTGGCAGCGCTTGCTCTTTGCGAAAGGACCGGCGCCGCGCGGTGCAGGGAGGAGGGCAGGGTGCAGCGCCCAGGGCAGGCTGCTGGCGGCCCAGGCGCAGCGCGAACTTTCCGGGAAGTCTTGGCAGCAGGCCCCAAGAGGCCTTTTAAATATTCACACCCTTTGACCCAGTAAGTGTCTTTCTAGGAATCTATGCTAAGGAAATCAGAGCTGTGGACCAAGTGGTGTAAACTGACTGGTCACAGTGTCACTACGAAAGCATGTGAAAATCGGGGGAGAAGCACGTTCACCTCCGATGTCTGGACTCAGGACCGAGCACATCAACAAGCACGCGACCAAAGAGGAAAGCGGAAATGGGCCTGCAAACTTCCTGGTAACACAAACCGCAGCCCGGAACCCCAACAGGGATGTCCCGGTACCCAGGGTCACGATTTAATTCCGTGTAGGTGTGACTATATTTAAGTCACTGGGCTATGATTTTTTACTTTTGGGATATGCCCTAGATTCCAAGCTGTTATCCTTTAAAAAAAAAAAAAAGGAATATATAGATCAGAAGGCCCTGAAGAGGAAACAAAAGGGGGAAAAAGAAGAACTTTTGGGGCTTGGAGCATAACTTTTTCCTAAAGAAGCCAGGCGTGGTAATCTAATCGCACGCCTGTAATCTAGCACTTGGGAGTCTGAGGCAGGAGGATCTCCATGAGTTCCAGGCCAGCCTGAACTATGCAGCCAAGACCTTGTCTCAAAAACAACCACAAGCCGGGCATGGTGGCACACGCCTGTAATCCCAGCACTTGGGAGACTGAGGCAGGAGGATTGTTCCAAGTTCAAGGCCAGCCTGGGCTACAAGTGAGCTCAAGGTTAGCCTGAACTGCATAATGAGACCCTGTCTCAAAAAGACAAAAATTAAAAAAATTTTAAAAAACAAAAAAATTTTTTTTAATTTAACTTTTCCCTAGAAGATCTCAGTTACCAAAATTTTTAAGTCAAATCACTACAAGAGCGGTGACGGTATTTGTTTTTCCCTAATTAAATCAAATCTCAGGTTTTATTTATATCCTACAACATTCACATATTTCATGAATACTCAAATATTCTAAATATTTAATGAATCTTATGTACCTAACCCAGATTCAATTTCTCTTTTATCACATAAATATGGAAAATAACAAGGTTTCAAAGATTATTTTTAAAATATACCTACAGATTAAAACATAAAAGAAAAAGTAGAAGCTGGACAAGATGTACATGCCAGTAATCTTAGCACTCAGGAGACTGAGGCAGGAAGATCCCCTCACTGTTCAAGGCCAGCCTAGCCCACACGGTGAGTTCAAGGCCAACCTGAAGTACATAACAAAACCCTGTCTCAAAAAAACAATCAAACGAAAAGGAACACATCTTTCTTTGGTTTTTTGCTCTGGCAGCCAGGCTGTAGTCAGTTCTACTATTAATAGTTGTCTGAAAAGTATCTATCCAGTCTGAGAATAGCGAGAATCTGACCATGATGCAAGTTTTACACGATGTTTTAGTGCTGTGCTTGGTGCCAACAGATGCTACTAGACATGGCTGGGTCTACTTCCTGCCCTCTCTGTGCTCGTGAGACACAGACAGAGAAACCGCTGCCTATACGTTGTGACCCAAAGGCCAGGGCTGAGACACTGGAGGTCCACAGAAACTTGCTCCTGTTAGAGACGCCAATACATCTGTTTTTAGCCAGAAACTGTATCTCTAGCAGCTGGAGTTGTTCCTCTAACCACTGGGCCAGACAGTCTTTATAGGGAGAGGGATCTGGTTCACAGGAAAGAGGAGTGCAGCAAGATCCTCGGCTGCAGGGCGCAGTGGGGCGACACTTTAACAGTCGCTTGCTGGACATTTCAAAGGAGCTAGAAGAAAGGACTGCAAATGTTCTTACCACAAAAAAAGAAAAGATAAATACTTGAGGTAATGGAGATGCTGGCAACCCTGATTTGAACATTACACTCTGCAGATGTGCCAAGTATTGTAGCGGAAGATGCCGCCTCCCAGCCAGTATACGTCAGTCTGTTAGTTGCCCGGGTAATCGTTCCCGTTACAGTTCCTGTTACTTTCGTCTCTTAGAAACGGCTGGTCACTGTGATGCACATTGTGTAAACCAATCCCCAACGGACAAGCCGTTCTGCCTCTGTACTTCCTGCTCGCTTACCCCATATAAGCCCTGGACCCCCAGAGATCAGGGCCTGGTATTCTGGGAATGAACCCGATCAGTGCCCATTGATGTAAATAAATCTGCCTCCAGATCCTGAGTGTTGTTTTGGGGCTTCTGTTTGCCGTAACAGTCTCACACTGGATCCCCAAGTGTGTACAGCTGTATGTGAATTAAAATTAAACTAAAAGCTCAGTACAGCGCTTGCCTGACACATGAGGCCCTTGATCTCATCCCTAGCACAAAAAAAAGAAACATAAAAAATGCTCTATGAGAAAGATCATGTCTACCTCTACAGTCACCCAATCAGTGCCAAGAAGAAACCAAGCACTCGGGAATTCCTCTGACGGTGCAAGGAGACCGCGGACGGGGCCCCCGCCTGGCCAGCACCCAGCCCTTAGCAGACGCAAGGGCTCCGCCTTTAAGCAGCCAAAGCCCTGGTTGCTGCGGCCGCAGCTCTGGGCTGGGCTGCACCTGATTCCCCTCCGCGCCCTCTCGGGGTCCTGGGCTCCAGGCCCCGGCCTCAAGCTAGGCTAAACCAGAACCCTTGCCTTACCTCTTTGTTTTTATTTTATAGCTACACCTAGGGGTAAAGGATGTATAACAACTTGTACTTAAAGCACAGCCTGATAGAGTCTGGTGTACACATGCCTGTGAGCGCGCGCACACACACACACACACACACACACACACACACACACGGATACATGCACGTATGCCCTGGCAGCCATCCCCATACAGACAAGACCCTGGGCCTCCACCCCCCGATTCCGGCCGCTTCCCTGCAGCCCCCTGACCCCCTACGACTGCTGACCCGTGGGTCAGGGTCGCCTGCATTTTCTCACATTGAAATAAACGGGGTGTTACACAAGGCCCAGCTGGGAGAAGGTGACAGGCGGCTAGCGAGGCCCTGGGCCCAGGACGGTGGGGAAGAGCAGGCCTCGGTCCGCCAGGCGGGACCCGGCAGGACAAGCGGTCCAGGGTCTACAAGAAGCTGACGGTGCCCACGACGACAACCTCTGCTCCTCCCCAGCGGGCCATGTTTCCCCTCCTCCTTTGTCCTTTCAGAGAACCGCTTGGACAAGAGGGTGGCTGAGAGCCCGCTGCAGACCAGCCCGAGTCCTCGGGCTCAAGTCCAGCGTAAGCCAGCAGGTTTCATCCTGCAGACGGACCTTCGTTCAGCTCGGAGTAGTGTGTGCCCTGGTCATGTTTTGCTATAAAAACTGGACCAACAGTCCCCATGGCCACCTTTTGGGTCCCCTCCCGACTGTCGGGAGCTGTTCCTTTCTTCTTAGTAAACACTGCCACTGTCTCCCCGCTCTGTCCTCGAATTCTGCCTCTGACTTCGTGAGACACTGACCCAGCGCACAGCGCCACAGGGCCGGACAGTGCGGGGCCCTGCGCGCTGGTTCTCCCGCCAGCTTTCTCCGAAGTGCTGACCAGACGCACCAGGCACACGGGGTGACAAGGCAGCTGGCTCTGTCATGAGGGACATCACGGGAGCGCCAGGGGAAGACGCACCCCTGCCGGACACAGGCGCTCCCGGAGGGCTGCACTCGGGGGCACAGCGCAAAAGTGGATTCTGCCCCTTGTTAATCTACAAGGCACCTCCGTCCAGTTATACATTCTGCATGATCGCCACAGAAAAGCAATCAAGACAGAGAATTACTCATCCGGAAAATCAGCAATGCACACGACACTTATACTACTCCCACCAAGAGTTAAAATTACACCTTAGTCCCCGTAAAGTGATCCCTGTAACTCCTACCACTCGGTACAAGTCCGTTATGCTTCCTAACATTACAAAAATAAAACTCCGCACAGTTCCACTTGAAGTAACCTTAACTGTTATAACAATGGTTCAATGACAGCCCGATCTTGAGTCGCTTTATGAAAAACAAACTGAACTGCTCCCAGGAAAAGTACATTTCCCACCAAGGGAGACATTTCTCAGAAAAAGAAAATTGATGCATATCAAAAGATCAAACAAACATTAGGCAAACTGTCAAGAACCTTTCATCCCAGAGGAAGCAGAAAAAGAAACAGTGCGATGCCTTCCCTGTGCCATGCACGGGGCCTTGTCACTGACGGCGGAGCTGATGCCACAGCAGCTCCCAAGGGAAGTGGTGCCACCCGAGAGCGGGCGAGGCCGGGGCTCAAAGCCGCACAGCTGTGAACACACGGCGCAGGCCAGCGCTTTATGAATGCCAGTCCTTCCTGCTTCCTACCCACCCCTTCAACTAGTACTTTCCTCAGTCAGTAGTCACGGCATAGTCGGCGAGGCATCCCCTCTCTCAGGGGAGCTCAGCGGCCAGAACGACTACAGCGCCCAGGTGTGCGAGGCAGAGGAACAGCCTTGCGATCCCCACACCCTGTGCCTAACGCCTGTGCCTGGAAGGCCTCAGCAGGCTGGGGACCCGCTGAACAGAAGGTAAAGCAGCTGATTCCCTGGAGCACAATGGACTCACAAGGGTCCTCGTGGTCGCCAAAGGCAGGCAGGGGGTGCCATGTCGAGGGGCCAGGAACAACGCCAGCAAGCACACAAAGGCCGCAAAACTGTGGGGCAGGAAATATGTATTAAATCACTGAGCTCACGGCCACGTGCCACAGGAGTGGTAAGATTGTTGGCTTCATTTTGCTTTTGTTTTTGTTTTTTTGAGACAGGATCTCACTATGTAGTTCAGGTTGGCTTTGACCTCATAATGTAGCCCAGGCTGGCCTCGGACTAGCATCGACCCTCCTGCCTCAGCCTCCGGAGGGCTGAGATTACACATGTGTGCCACCATGCCCAGCTGGAATGATAAAAATTTAATGAATTGTTGGCCTCTTCCCCTCTCTGGGTACAGTGGTTTCCAGAAGCCACATGACATCCCACACTGCAACAGACCAAATGGAGGATCCACCTGGGAAACAGCACAGCATCTGGCAAAGATGTGAACCCGGGACCTTCTCCTGTGCATGTTTTATTCGAGAAATGGTTAATTTTCATAAAAAAGGAATCTACTTGTGTTAACAAGTACAGGATGTACTGTTACTGTTACTTAAATAAATCAGGAAGCAAATATTTTTAAATAACTCAGTTTTAACTTCTAATAGAGTCACCAATATAATCTATATTTTTAAAAACTCCAGGATCTTTAAATTTTTCTCAGGCATATACAAAGTACCAAGGGTAAATGTTTGAAAACTGCTGCCTCGGCAAAGGCAGCACTCCTCATTTCACCGCTTCAGGCCAAGTCCCTGGCACACGGTTGCTACTCAAAAACATTTGCTAAATCGAACAAAACTTTAAGTGAAGGGGTCCTCGATGGGTACATTTGGATATTCTTACGTTACCAATGTTTCCCAGGTCAATTTTCCCGCTCAAAACAGAGCAAAAGAAATATTCCAGTCTCCTTGGAGACTTCCATCTCTAAGTGCAAATTTCAAATGCATTCACTTGCAATGAACTGTCAATACCTAGTCAAATTCAGTAAGCGTGAAACAGTTCCTCATACCCTGGTGAGCTACTCAAAAATAAGGACCAACTCCCTGAAGAAGAAAATTTTCCTTCAAATCCTTCCTTGACCTGCCCTGTCTTAACTGTAATGTGTAGTGTTTGACTTTAAAAGTACAACGGGCACATTTTTGGAAGCCTTTGCTAAGGTACGTCAGGCACCAAAGGAAATGTTCCCTGTCTTCCACTGGCTAGGTGAACGCTTTTAACTTTTGGGAAATAAGTCCTTCGTGTGTGTGTGTGTGTGTGTGTGTGTGTGTGTGTGTGTGTGTGTTCCTTTTTCTAGAATACACTGTGTCACTGTAGAAACGACAGCACCAGGATTTAGCTGAGCACACACATAAGCAGAACTTGCCCAGTGCTGACCTCCTGAGACGCCGTGACAGAGGCGGTCATCACCACGCTGCAGCCAGCCGCTCCCCTCCCCCCGAAGCTGCAGATCACTCGGGATGCCAAGGGGACACTGGCGAACGAGACTGAATGCCACGGAGCCAAAGGGAAGCCCCGGTGACGAAGGGTGCCTGCCACCTTCGTGTCTAAGGCGCTGGCGCAGGGAGAGGATGAGGCAGTCACTGTCACCCAGACATTTGGATAAAGTTGGCAGCTTTGCGACCACATGACAAACTCATGCGATGCCAGATGGCCGCTGACAAGGGCCAGGGACAAAGGGATGGCGTCCCTCCGCACAGGACTGGGCCCCATGCCCTCCCGGGGCCGCGTCACTCCCGGACGCCGAGGCTCTCTCTCCCTTACTGTCAGCATCTCCTTCCGACCTGAAAGTGTCAGAGTTAGTATGTGGCACGTCTCTGTCTCAAAGCCTTTTGTTACTGCTTTTTCCTAGGGCCACACGATGATCATCAACACCATGCCTTGAACACAGGCAAAAAGAAGCCATCCTGCTGTCTGTAAGCCATCAAGAAAGGGACAAAGATGACACAAACAGCCCCAGATCCCCACCACCCGGCCAGGAAGGAAAACCCATTCTCCACCTCACACTGAATCCCTCCCCCATTTTGGCGTTTACCTTTGAATTTTACCACACTCAAGCACCTATATCCCTGCGGGAATCTGGAGTATTTTCATGTGCGTTAAGCCCTTTATACATCACTCTTTCTGCAACTTTTCTTTTGTGTTTATTTCATACCATTCTTTCTTTTTCCAGTTTTTTGAGACAGGGTCTCACTATGTAACCCAGGCTGAACTCATGGCGATCCTCCTGCTTCAGCTTCCTGAGTGCTGGGATTACAGGTGTGCACCACCACACCCAGCTCTTGACATCATTCTTGTTTGAGTCAGCCGCATCAGGAGGGTCTTACAGCATTCAGGCTCCCTGCTGTTACTGTTATTCAGCTTATGTATTAGATCACACCATTAACCGCCTTACACTTTTTTACATACAATGCCCTCGTGTCACCGTGCCTGCCATGCGCTGAGCTTGCTAAACACCTAATTTCTGACTATTAAACGCTCTCAGTGCAGAATCACCAATAAACCCTTCCCGCCCACACCGAAACGAAGCGCCTTGTGCCCGATCTCCAGGCTCCACAGCAGATGGGCACTGCAGCCTCAGTCAGCCACAGCCGAAGATTCTAACCAGCTGGGTTGGAGGTTACTTCCAGAAAAAAAGAAAGAGACCTGCACATGTCCTCCCAATGCAAAGCTGAGGCAGGGATGGGAACGTTCCACTCAAGGAAATCCAGGATCCCATCAAAGACCCCCCCACACACACACACACACACACACACACACGCCACAGCACTTTTATCACAACCTCAGGGCTCGCAGCCAGGGATCCCTTTGTGATGGGACAGCGTCCTGTGCACACCCGCCCCAAGCTGTGACCAGCTCCAGACAAGGTCCAACATGCCCCTCCGCATCCCAGCGGATGCCACTGTTCTACTGCAGCAGCTGAACTTGCACCGGAGGTTAGAAAGCCGCATTTTGTTTCCTAAAGGTGCTAGGAAGCTTTCTCCAGGCTGAGTTCCACGGGATGCCGCGAACACCACCCTTGCAAGACCGTAAGCTCTGCAGGGAGCGCGAGCGGCTGTCCTTAGCGCGGCCAGGGTCACTGAACACCAGCCGGTCTGCTCGTGTCACAGGCCAAGGCAGCTAAGGCGACTGAGAACCGACTCCAGCGCCATCCTGGACGGGCTCCCAGAACACGCAAAGGACGCCAGGTGAGGACGGATCCGTAACGATGGTACCGCGTCCTTCCTGGGAACAAACCCAGCACCGGAACGTGAGGGTTAACAGCGGGGAACCGAGTTTCGCGTTTGTAGAAACTGATCTCAAACAGTAAATTTTTAAGCCTTTGTCTTAAAATGGAAAAAGAGGAGGATAGGAGAGAACGGGTTTACACAAAGACTGAGAAGGCCTTTTGTCTGCTCTGGGAGAGAAGACGCCTGAACTGACTGCTTGGATGAAGGAAAGAGATCAAATGGCCAGAAAGAGAATGAGAAAATCAAATTCTTTTGTCAGAATCAGGGAGTGAGAAAATAGAACTGTTTTATCCTCCTGCAGCTGCGGGGAAAGACCAGTATTTCCTCCAACCTCTCCCTCCACCACAGCCCTCCAGGGCCGGGCTTGCGGAGCAGTCACCTGACCCCACCAGCCGCACCGGCCCAGAGCTCGGCACGGACACGGGGGGTGCCGGGCCCGACCTGCCCATCGGACCACAGCCCACAGCGCCCGCGGGACCTCGGTGAGTGCTGCTGAAGGGCCGCAGCTGGACGCAGAGCTCCCACAGCGGCAGCTGGAGGAGCGCAGCCTCACTCGGGCAGCCGAGTAAGGTCAGGTTCAAGCCCCCAGGGTTCCAGGACCCGGCATGCAGGTGCTGGGGTGGGAGGGGACGGGACACACCAACTGCTCTTCCAACACTGCAGAAGCCTTAGATGTTTGGTCCTCATGTTACAGAGAAACCCAAGCGCCGGGAGATTAAGTGGCTGCTTGAGGCCACTCCAAGGCTTACTACCCTGCGGGAGGCACAGCCCAGACCCTGCGGCTAACTGCCCTGCCTCCTTCCCTCCCTCAGACCCACAGCCGACAGCTACTGAATAATCACAGTCACCATCTCTGCTGGCTCAGGCGCTGGTTCCCTGTGCTACTGAGGGAGCCCTGGACCGTGAGGATCATTACGGCTTGTCATCTTTGCAGGCTTTCCTCCCACACCCTTCCCAGACGGCTCACTCCCCGCCAGAGCCTTGTGGCCTGAGTGCTGCCAGCATCCCCGCTGGTTTTCTCTTCTGTGGTGCTGGGATGGAACCCAGGGCCTTCACCCAGAGCTTTAGCCCAGACCTTTGTGTACCTTGAGTCACAGTCTCACTAAAGTCATTAAGTTGCCCACCTAGGTCTTGAAATTGTGATCCTCCTGCCTCGGGCACCCAAAGTGCTGGAATTACGGGTGTGCACCACCACACCCAGCTCAGCAAGCCCATTCTACATATGACAAAACTAAACCTCCGTGTGGTGATAAGTGGCTGGAATCCTAGCACTGTGGGAGGTTGAGGCAAGAGGCTCTCGATTTTGAATATTGCCTAGACAACTTAACTTGGCAAGACCTTGTCTTAAAAAAAAAAAAAAAGGAGCTGGGGACACAGCTCAGTGTGAAGGCCCTGGGTTCAATCCCTCATACCACAACAAAGAAAAAAAAAAGGCAGCTGTGTGACCTTCCAATTCTAACAACCAGCAAGTGACAAACCTTGTCCAAAAAAATCAGAATGCGGGCTGGGGATTTAGCTCAGCGGCACAGCGCCTGCCTGGCAAGCGCAAGATCGTGAGTTTGATTCCTGGTACCGGAAGAAAAAAAAATCAGAATGGCAGAATTTTGCCTGCAATCTCGTAAAACTGAACAAGCGACTGCAATTCCACCCAGTAATCACACTCCTGAGCATAAAGAGAAATGGAAGTGTGTGCTCACAAAACCACACACATGATGTCACACCGCTTTCTTCACAACAGCCCGAAACTGATGCAGTGCAGATGTCCTCCTGCCCGGCGCGCCACGGTGAAACAAACGGCTGAGGTAGTCCACACAGACCATGGAATATTACTCAGCAGCAAACAGGAAAACAATAAACACAATCTGAATATAATTCCAGCAAGGAACTGTGCCCAGCAGAACCAAAAAAAAAAAAAAAAGCCAATCCAAAAGGTTAGATACTATATGATTCCATCTATGTAATATTTTTGAAGTGAAAAAATTTTAGAAATGAACCACAGATAAGGCTCCAGGGATTGGGGTCATGAGCAGGCACCAGGAGTGGGTAGGTATAAAGACAAGATCAGGGCTCCTTGTGATGAATTCTTCTGTACACTGACTGTGATGCACAAACCTATACAGGTACCAAAACTGTGTGGGACGATTCACACATGTGTACACACACACAAAGTACAGATAAAACTGGGCAACTCTGGACTGTATCAATACACACTGGCTGTGATGCCCTATTGCTGTTCTGCAAAGCCTCACCCTTGGGACAAACTAGGTAAACGGTAGGCCAGATCTGTGTGTCACCTCTTACGACTACATGTAAATATACATTCATCTCAGTTTTTAAAAAAAAAATTTTTTTTTTGGTTTTTTGAGATGGGGTCTCCCTATGAAGTACAGGCTGGCCTTGAATTCACTAGTAACTAACTAATCAAGGTAATCCTCCTGCCTCAGCCTCCTGAATGCTGGGATTATAGGCAAATGCTGGGATTACAGGTAAATGCTGGAATTATAGCCGTGCACCACCAAGCCCAATTTAAAACTTTTTTTCAAAACTTTACGTTCCCAAAAGCTGGCCTAGACACTAGTATTCTGTATTTCTTTCACCTAAGATCTGCAATTTCCAGTGTCTTCTAAGAAAATCTTCTTTACACCACACCCTAAAACAATAGCTTCAAAAGCCAAAGGAAATTAAAACTCTTGGCAAAAAGCCGGGTGTGGTGGCGCACGCCTGTAATCCCAGCACTTAGGAGGCTGAGGCAGGAGGATCGCTGCGAGTTGGAGACCAGCCTAGGGTACAAAGTGAGCTCAAGGCCAGATTGAACTGCATAATGAGACCCTGTCTCAAAAAAACCAAAAAATAAATAAATAAATAAAACTCTCTGGCAAAGAGAAACTAAGAAAATAAGTCAGTGTCCAGAGTTCTCTGGTGCTCTGAAATCACTACGAAAATGACTCCTGTTGAGTTCCAGCCCATAAATGTTCTCTCTCACCAAATATTCTCTCCCGATGTCTAGATGCCACATTCACCAAAAAAGAAAATCTTTTTAGTCAACATTAAATTTTGATTCTGGCTCTTCCCCGATGCGCAGAGCCAGTGGGCTGGCACCGGCCCTTGACGCGGGCAGTGCGCGGCAGGAGACAGGCCAGGCCCTTAGGGACCGTGCAGACCCCCGAGTCAAAGGTGACCTTGGCCGGGTCTGCTTTTCCCGCTTGCAGCAGGGACGCGCCGCGCCTCTTCCGCGAGTCCCGGGGCGAATCCAGAGCAGTCCCGAGCCAGCGCTAGGATTTATTTCCTAGCCCCTCTGTCCTCCTCAGGGCTCCCTTAGTGACACCCGCGCAGACTCACGAGTTCCCCTGGCCACACAGGACTCGCGGCCGGAGTCGCCCGCTTGGGGCCGGCAGAAAGTCCGGGACATTCCCCACGCGAGCTCCCCTGCCACGCACAGCACTGCCCCTCCGGAGGGGAAACCGACCCCCGGGACACGGGCCTGCCCCCGCCCCGCTCCGGGCGCGCCTGGCACTCCCCCCTGGTCAGCGCGCACAGGCGCCGCTACCGCGGGGGCACCGTCCCACGCGTGCCCGTGGCCCTGGCAGCGCTT
>NW_004955405.1:38576956-38598411 GCF_000276665.1 Chinchilla lanigera
GGCGGGGCCCGAAGTGGGCGGGGCGGGGCCTTAGCCCGCGGGCTCTGCGCTCTGCCTGCGGCCGTCGCTCCCTGACCCCGCGGCGCGTGGCAGTCCCGTGCGGCGTCCCGGAGGCCACCAGACGACTCCTCGCCGACCCTGGGCCCCTGACGCCCCCGGGGCCGCCCGCGGAGCTCCGCTGCTCCCTCCTCCCGCCTCCGGGCAGCCCCCAGCTCTGGCCGCGCGTGCTCCCCGCTCCCGTCTGCTGTGGCCGGGCACCGAGGGTGACCGCTGGCCGCACCGGTGGCCTCTGCCGTGCCCTGCACCGTGGGGCCCGTCGGGACGACCCCGATCCCCGGCTCGGATCCGTGCAGGCCCGCCGTGGGGCGTGCGTGGGTGGAGGCCCACGGGAGTCCCAGCCCCTTAGGCTTTGCCCAGAGGGCTACAGCAGGAGGCGCGGCGCAGCCCGGGTCCCCTCGGGAAGAGGGCCTGGGGCGAGTCCGGCTCCGGCCCTGCGCGGTGCCCCTGCTCCAGCTCGGCTGCACCTGTCCGGGCCCTGCGGTTCCGCCACAGCCCGAAAGAGCTCTACGCGGAGTCACGCTGGTCTCCCCCAGACAGTGCTGTCGCCCACCCAGGCCCGGACAGCAGGGGCGTCCCCAGCGACCCCACCCCCCGCGTCGCCACCTTGGAAAGGAGAGCTGGGGGCGGGGCGGGGGTGCCGGGTTAGACGGAGACTGAGAATAACGCCTGCGATCCCTGAAGGCTCCTGTGTGCATCGTCCTTAAAGTCCCCTCGGTCGTCTTGAAAACCAGGCACCATCGTTTCTCTCCCTACGGATAATGAAACCGAGGCTGAGAGAGGCAATAGCTCGCCGGAGGTCTCGCCGCAGAGCCTCTCCCTTCGTCTACTAGGTAGGGCTCAGTAGGAGGTGGGGATCCAGGCAACCAGAGTAATCATTAACAACTAAAGACTAATGTTTTACAAATCACTGATAAAATGAACGATCACAAATGTTCAAAAGAGATGTCAAGCTGGCTGTGATGGTGCAAGCAGTCTGGGAGGCTGAGGCAGGAGGATTGCAAATTCGAGCCTAGCCTGGACAACTTGGCAACTTAGCAAGATTTTCTGCCAAATAAAAAGTGTTGGGAGATAAGTCAGTGTGAAGGGGTGTGTGTGTGTGTGTGTGTGTGTGTGTGTGTACGAGCGTGCTCTGGTTTGTTTTTGTTTTTGTTTTTGTCTTTTTGAGACACAGTCTCACTATGCAGTTCAGGCTGGCCACAAGCTCACTTTGTAACCCAGGCTGGTCTCAGACTGGCAACGATCCTCCTGCCTCAGCCTCCCGAGTGCTGGGATTACAGGCATGTGCCATGATGCCTGAGCACTCTGGTATTTTAAATTTACTTTATGGTTTCAATTTATTCTAATTTGTATCTTGCTTAATAAAAAGGTTTGGTGATAGCCATTGTAAATTTTGTTTAGATGAGAAATGCATGAGCTCAACATAAAGGATAGTAATGGAAAACACAACTAGAAGTTTAATGGTGCTGCTTCTGTGTGTATTGTTAGACATGGGACCCTGTGAAGTCAATATTATTTTACCTACCCTAGAAACGCAAATGACTAAAACTTCCTTTTAGCTAAAATCAGTTACAGTATTTTAAAAGACTAAACAAAATCAAATTCTTGGGCCTTGATCATTACCACTCCTAAGTGTTTTAGCAGAAACTATCCAATTAGAGTTCTAAATAAAGGCGGGAAGAAAAGCAGACACAAGAGCCCATGGTAATTTGTAGTCCTTAATAGTACCACTTGATGTCCTCAACCATTTTCTTTCTGCCTGAGATCATCTCCGCAAGATACGCCTCTGAGGAGCCAGCCTGTCATCCGGGGTATGAAACACCGCTTTGTGATAAGAGCTCAGATCTGAACGCCCAGGGGTCATCTGGGCTAAGAGGCTTAGTAGGGCAGGCAGTAAATTGGGGTGGCTGGGCCTCCACTCTCTCAGCAGACAGCATCCTCGGCCTGGAACACTTCACCCAGCCGCTCGTGTGGCTGAAAGATAAAGTCTTGCAGGACTGCTCTTCATCTTCCACGTTCCCTTGCTTGGGCCATTCCACATTTCCAGCGTTTCGTGCCTTCCCTTGGGCTTTTCCTTGGCACAAATGCAGATAATGAGGCCCGAAGTCTTCTCCCTGAGCGAGAAGCACATTTGTATGTATCTGAAACCTGCTGGGGTGCCGTCCCAGGCTGTCAGCCCCCCACCTCCCAACTCATCTGCACTTGGGCCCCGGGGGAGAACTCGGCACCGCATGGTCGTGCAGGCCGGGGTCCCGGGACAGAGTCTGGGGTCACGAGTGGCTCTGCCCGAAGGCAGCGTCTCCCGAAAGCTGCATGAGGTCAAAGCTGTCAGGGGCCCTTCGAAGATGAAGTGCAAGAGGCAGGTTGCTTTGGGGACACAGAACCAAAACTCGATGCATAGTTCATGCCATGTGCCAAGAAGTGAGAAGGTCCCAGGGTGTCACCCTGACATCGCAGGACCTGTACTGACCGCCTTCTGCCTCGGTCAGCCATGTGACAATAACTGCCCTGCTGGGCACACCAAATGAGACTATCTGAATTGTTAAGTCGTTCCCAGCTTTATACATTTAAGAGAGGATAAAAAAGCATTTACTCGAGGTGCTGTGAAAGCATTACGTGTTGTGATACTGCACCAAAAAACATTTAACCTGAGTCTAATTGTAAAGAAATGATCAGACACAAATTGCGGAAACACGGGCGGGGATGGAGGCGGGAAGCTGCCTCAGACTCTTCAGAAATGTCAGTGTCATGAAAGATGAGACAAGAAAATTCTACTTCCTCAGTAAGCAAACCTTCAAATTTATACCAAAAGGGTGGGTTGAGCCGGATGTGGTGGCACATGCCTGTAATCCTAGCGCTCGGGAGGCTGAGGCAGGAGGACAGCCTGTCTCAAGTTCGAGGCCAGCCTGAACTGCATAGTGAGCCCTGTCCCAAAAAAACTAAATACGTAAATGGGTGGGTTTTTGTTTCAGCCTTGGGAAGCTCGCAGAATGAACCCTGTTACAGACACACATCCACGTGGTTTCAAAAGTGAAAATGTAGCTGAGTATAAACTGAAAGGGCCCCTGTCTTCTCTGCCCCATCAGCGCCATCTTCTGAAAGGGCACTGGTCTCTAGTGCGCCCTCCAGAGAACTGTCAGTGCTTGTCCATTTTACTCGTGTTTTAAAGACGAGAAAGCGGGGCTGGGGATTTAGCTCAGCAGCAAAGCGCCTGCCTGGCAAGCACAAGGTCGTGAGTTCGGTTCCTGGTACCGAAGAAAAACCAAAAAAATAAAAATTTAAAAAAAAAAATAAAGACGAGAAAGCTGTGATCACTCCACAAGGTGTGATCACAAAATACAGCAAATGTTTCCGTGTTTAAAAATGTGTGATAGTGAAGGACACATGGCCACGAATCCCCCTCAAGATCCTCCCCTCGCTTCAAGCACACTCGTCCCATGGCCTTTCCACTTTCTGCAGCAGCTCTGGAGTCCTCTTTCCCAAGTGTCTTAGTTGTGCTACTGTGGCCATGTCAAAGTCCTGAAACCACCCGAAGTGTTTTCCTCTCCTAGTCATTTGGGCTTTGGGGAAGAGCCAGGAGTCTCACGATGCCAGACCCGGTGAATAAGGCAGGTGAGGACGCAGCACTGTGTTTTCAGGAGCCTGCCTTTCTAGGGCATGGCGCTCAGCGGCAGCCTTCACCATATTTTTGATCACACCTGTTAAAGACATTCAGGAAAGAAGACTCCAGAGCTGCTGCAGAAAGTGGCAAGGCAGATGGGAAGAGTGTGTTGAAGTGAGGGGAGTATTTTGAGGGGGAGTCATAGCAATGTGCCTTGCTATTTTTTTTTTTTATTTAAGCACACTGTACCCTGAGGTACCTCCAGGATCTGGGGTCACCCCGCGGAGTTCCACTGACTTCTCCTGGCTGACTTCTCTCTGCAGCCTTTTTTTCTGGCAACACGATGGCAATCTCTATTTGTCTTGGTTCAGAACTGTCCTCCCAGCTCCTGTGATGTTCCAAGGGGCTGGATGGAGCTAGCAGAGCGCCCTCCTGAGTTACCCCATGGCCAAGAGGCACCAGCCAGAACCGACCTCCGAAGGAAAAGTGCAGAGAAGTAGAATGACCTTGCGGTCACTCCCGCGGAACCAGGTCCTGCGGATGTGAGTGTCCCTGCTGACCCAGGCCCCTCAGAGAGGCAGGGGTGGCCACAGGACCGGAGCTTCACACAAGCAGCTCTGGCACCTCGCTTCCAGGCCACCCCTGGCCACCCGGACCCTGCTTTCCCACGTGACGCGTTGGGAACCTGTCCCT
This sequence comes from Chinchilla lanigera, assembly GCF_000276665.1. Taxonomy (NCBI): domain Eukaryota; kingdom Metazoa; phylum Chordata; class Mammalia; order Rodentia; family Chinchillidae; genus Chinchilla; species Chinchilla lanigera. The sequence goes on from NW_004955405.1 coordinate 38,581,308, forward strand.
GCAGTCTGACCCCAGGAGCTCCCTGGTGCCCTCTGGTTCTTCCTCCCCAGCCCAAGGGCGCTGGCGGAAGGCCGTCCTGGCCTTGACCTCACCTCCATCCCACCCACTCTCTCCTGGGTGCTGGTGCCGCTGGACAGCCTGCCCCGTCCTCCGACCCAGAGAAGAAAGGAGAGGATGGGTTCATTGGAATCAGGAGAAGTTACTGAATCTCCATCTCCCGCAGCCCTTGGGGTGCAGAGGGAACCTAGCACTGACTTGCTTATTCTGCTGGGTGCTTTATCTCAGTCAGTCTTCAGAAGAGCCGGATATGGTGGCATAGGCCTGTAATCTCAGCTGTCAGGAGGCTGAGGCCGGAGGATCACTGCAAGTTCAAGCCCAGCCTGGGCCTTCTCTCAAAAAAAAAAAAAAAAATGTTTTTTAATTTCCTCTGGAAATAGAGAGCCCGATATTTTATCCCAAGACAATCCTTCTGTCCTGTGAACTACACTTCCAAAGCACTTTTTCTAATCTTTACCCTACTGAAGTCCAGGCCTGTTTCCCTTCCTTAATAGGTGGATTTCGGCGGTGCCGGTCGGGTGAGAGCTGTCAGTTTACTCACAGGCCCCCATGGCAATCAGGTAGCTGTCAGCGGGTAACAGTGAAATCTTACACGCCGTGAGCAGCTGTAATCCCAGCACTCTGGGAGGCTGAGGCAGGAGGATTGCAAGTTTGGTCCCAGCCTTAGCATCCCAGGAAAGGGAAAGAAAAGGGGATGGGGAAAAAAAAAGAAAAAAGGAAAACAGTAAGAGGAACCTTCGCTTCGCCCGGTCCATAGACCACTGCCGGGTGTGGTTGCAGATGGCAGCAGCACCCTCTGTCGTCTGCTCCCGGTACTGCACGCACCCTCCAACTCTGGGACCCCGACCTGTGCAGACCTCTGAGCAGAGGAAACGGACGCGCCGGTCTCTCTGCAGCAGGCTCTCCTCGCGGTCCGCCCCTTCCTTTCTTGGCTTCATTCTCGTCTTTCGCTAAACTAAGGTCCTGTTCTCGCTGGCTTCTCCCAGACTCACCTCTGCCAGCCTCCCGCCTCGCGTCCTTCCTGGCTCATCCAGGCACCCTGCGGGGCAGAGCCCCCAAGTGCAACTGAGAAGCCCGTCCAGCACCTCACAAGCACCAGGCTCCGACGTCCCAAACCTCCCCACTCAGACGGTAGGTCAGCACTCCGAGTTCTCCCCCGGCTCCACCCAACCCACCTGCGCGGCCCGGCTCCGGAGGGCGGCGCTGTGTCCACCGCGGCACTGGTCTCCGGCATGGTCGTAACCCGGAAAATGCCTTCGTTCCCCTCCCTTCACTCAGGAGGCTGAGGCAGGAGGATCACAAGTTCAAACTCAGCCTGGGTAATTTAGTCACTACTTACAGAGACCTGTCTCAAAATAAAAACTAAAAAGTGCCGGGGACGTAGGCCAGTGCAAAGGCCATGGGTTCCATCCTTAGTAGTGTGAAGAAAGAGAAAGAAACCCAGCACTCCTGAGTCTGAGGCAGGAGGATCGTTGTGAGTTCGAGACCAGCCTGAGCTAAAAAGTGAGCTTATGGCCAGCCTGAGCTGCATAGGGAGAGCCTGTCTCAAAAAGACAAAAAAAAAAAGAAGGAAAAGAGAGGCATGATTTTTTTTTTTAAATCTGAGGCAGTCAAGATTTAAAAGTGGCTTTTGCTAAAACCCATGACTATTCACTTAGGCCTGCTAAAAGCAGAACAAAGCTCACCCTTGGTTTTATTATTTTAAAACCAGGTCAGAGAAAAAGAGAGAAGGAAGGGGAAATATAGATAGATAGATGATAGATAGATAGATGTAGATAGATAGATGTAGATAGATAGCTGGGATAATTGTACTGCTGATGTTTATTGGTTTATTGAAAGGAACAGTTAATGCTTAAAAAAATTTTTTTGACCAATTTTGCATCTTAATCTGAACAACTCTACAAAGAATGGCTTTCACCCCAGATAGCTCACTTGAGATGTTAGTAAGAATTGCCTCCTCAGTATTCTATAGCCATGATCAAGAAGAAGCCAAGGAGAGAAAACAAAGAGACCGAGAAAAAGCAGCTGCTTTTGCTGCACCACTAAGAGAAACAGATCCCAGGTCTGATTCCCGGGGCTCCAAGAAGAACTCAACAACTGCATTCATCTGCTACCACTGTTAAAGGGGGGAACTGCCCTAAGAGGCCCCATGGGCCATGCCCTGGATGCAAAGGAGACCACTGGAGATCGGTCTGCCCTCTGAGGTGGAGGCCCCAGAGCTCAGACCCATGCTACCAGTTAGTCCAACAGGAATGAGAGGGCTTGGGGCATGCTCTGCCTTCTCCCTCTGGCCAGACCGTCATCTCTATCGAGGAGTCCTGGGTAATCATGACTATGGAGGAACAAGAAAACAGCCTGTTGCTAAACACAGGTGCAAGTCTCTCGGTCCTTCTTTTCAATCCTGGCCTTCCTTCCAGCTGTCATACCTCAGTGAAAGGAGTCACTGGTGAGGAGGTAATATGCTATTTTTGACAACCCTTAGGCTGTAACTACTTATTAGATCCTTCTTGCATATCTCTGTCTTCCTGAGAAACCACTTTGAAGATACCACCACGTATTACAGCAGCCATTGATATTTTCCTACTAATCTATCCATAACTGTGTTAAGTTTATAATGTTCCTATCCTATTTCATAATGTATGTTTATTATTATGTGTTTCCTACAACAACCGTTGAGAATAGTTAATGATTTTTCAATAGGTCACTCATGTATAGCTCTATTTATTTTCTTTAGAAGCCACTTTGAAGATACCAAAGTATAGCACAACAACTCTTGATAATCTCCTACCTCTTTTTGTGTCTAACTCACTATTATTTGTCTATTTGTTTTCCTGAGAAACTATTTTGTAGATAATAATATGTAAAACGATAACCATTGATAATTTCCTACCATTTTGTCTGTAATTTGCTAAGTCCCCCCTATTATTATGTTATCCTTCTTTTATTCTTTAAAATAAAATTAAAAACAATTTATAAAAAAAAAATCGGAACAACTAATTTGAAGACAATATGCAATATAACAACCATTGGTGAATCCCTACCATCTTGTTTAATGAAGTTCTGTGTCATTTCTAATGTCTTTTTATATTATTTTTTCTTCTCTTTAATGGTTTGATCAATCTTGCGTTCCTACATCTGGTAATCTGAGCAACTTTATTGAAGATAACAATATTTAATATAACAACTGCTGTTAATTCCTATCATTTTGTTTTGAAACTCTGTATCATTTTTATTGTTTTTGTGTTGTTTTGTTTTCGTCTACGTTGTTATTTTGATATTGGCTTTCTTTTTTTTATTCTCTTTAGAATAAAAAAAAAGTAAAAAAAAAAAACCCGGCTCGGATCCTGCTCAGCGCACAGGCAGGTGGATTAGCCACTCAGGCGCTGCCTGCCCGAAGCTGGTCAGCCCCGAACGTAGCTGTCCGCACGCATGCACCGCGGCCAGCTGCCGGGGAGCCCCCTGAGGCTCGGGCCCTGCCCGAGATCAGCGGTCATTCGGGTTCCAGCAGAAGCCGTCACCTCCGGGAGCCCACACGGTGCCCCAGCAGTCAGGCCTTCTCCCGAGCCACTCGCTCAGGCCCCTCCCAGGGGGGAGCTGAGGTCCTGCCTCTCCCGCCCGTCCAGGGCCACCCCAATTTCAGCACGTGAGAGCCGGCCACCCCCGCAGGACAAGGGGGCGCTGTGAGCAGCAGGGGGCGCTCCGCTCGCAGGGCCTCCGTGTCCCCGTCACACACGCTGTCCACGCCCAGGGCCCGCTGGACACCTGCCGCTGGTGGCCGGCTCCTCGCTCCTCCCGTCCCCCACAGCGGGGCTCCAGCACAGCCGCGGCCAGCTGCGCCCCTCAGACTGACAGAGGTCACTTCCTTAGGCATGACACACATGCTTCAGACGCGGACGAAGGGTGAGAGGGAGCCATTCCGTATGGAAGCCAGACTAAATGCTATGGAAAGAATGGATGAGAGAGAATGGAGTCTTTTTTCTTTTTTCTTTTTAACAGGGTCTCTCCATGCAACCGAGGCGGGCCTGGATTTCAAGGTGATCCTCCTGCTTCAGCCCCCTGAGTGCACCCTCAATCATTAATTTTTTCCTGATTGGGCAAAATGACCATAAAAGATGGAGGGGGTAGGGCAGTGGTCTAGAAGGATCCCGCACAATTGTGCATGATGCATTTTGAGAAAGATGACATCTAATTCTAATCAGAGGAACTCATTTCCAAAAGAGACCTTGCTGGGCCTGGTAGCGCACACCTATAATCCTAGCTGCCCAGGAGGCTGAGGCAGGAGGATTCCCAAGGCCAACTCAGGCTGGGCAACCTAGTGAGACCCTGTCTCAAAATTAAAATAGAACTTTTAAGAGGGGAGAAGCTGGCTGGGGATATAGCCCAGTGGTGCAGCACTTGCCTGGCATGTTCAAGGCCCTGGGTTCAGTCCCCAGTAGCACAAAAAAGAGACAGAAGTACCTTGAGTCTACATGAAAATGTTTTGGAAAAGAATGGACTTTTGTGCCTCAGTTAAAGGTAAACATGTAAGGTTTGCATCATGTACCTAACTTTTGGACTAGGTGCTATAGAAAGGGGGATCTGGCAGAGCTGGGCATCTTTCTTTTTTTGAGACAGGGTCTCACTGTCCAGTTCAGGCTGGCCCTGAACTCACTATGTAGCCCAGGCTGGTCCTGAGCTCACAGTGATCCTCCTGCCTCAGCTTCCTGCATGCTGGGATCACAGGCGTGCGCCATCACACCCCGGGCTGGAGCGCAGCGTTTGTGAAGTAAACGTAGAAGGGGGCCGGACTCGCCCTCAGACTCGGCCGGGCTCTGTCGGCTGGTTTCTTCCTTCTCCGCCCCACAGAGCTGGCCACCTTCCTCCGGGAAAGAGCCCCAGGGAGGAGGAGGGCGGGTGCTCACCGGCACAGCCGCCTGCCCGGATGAGGATGGGCTGTCAGGTTTCGGTGCTTCTCTCCCGCGGAAATGGTTTCTCAGCAGGCGAACCCGAAGCCCCTGTCAAAGGAGAGCGATGAGCTCACTCCGGGCGAGCTCAGCTTGGAATGTGAGTCACAAAAGGCCTCATCTCAGTCAGCCTCCTGCAGACCCCCGGGATTCACAGCTTCCCGTGTGAGGGTTTGTACCAGAACGGGGTCGAAGGTGAGAGAGCCTGTGCGGGCTGCGATACACAGACCGGCTGATCAGAAGAGGAAACGAAATGGATTTCTCAGCCTCTTACACATCCATCATTCTAATGTGTCTACTACAGCCTCATGCATAAAAACCATGTGATTATAATCTGCGTCTTTTTTTTACTTGATTTTCCCGAGACAGGGTCTCACTATGTATTCCAGGCTGGCCTTGAGTTCTCTATGTAGCCCAAGCTGGCCTAGAACTCCTGGCGATCCTCCTGCCTCAGCCTCCTGAGTGCTGGGATTATAACCTTATGTCACCACACCTGGCTGTCTATAATACGATCTAAATCTTAGTTATCAAAAACTGCTGAAAGCACACTATTTCTATTGCCTGTGTAGATCAGCGTAATAATAAAAGGCTAGGAGAGGTGCCAAGGCATTCAAGCTAGCAGTTATCGTTGTTACTCTATAATCTAAAGTAAAATCTGGAAAGTCAACCAAGATTACTGTTTGCAGTAGGCTAGCTGCAGTTCGAGTTGTTTCTTTGAGTATTATTAGCCAGGCACAGAGCCGTCCATTTACCAGCTAATGTACGCCCACTGTGGAAAGACCCAGAAAGAACCTGCTTTATCCCCTGGGCTGCTGTTTCTAGAAATGTTAGAAATACTAGAAATATTTCATGCAGCCAGGTGTGGTGGTACGTGCCTCTGATCCCAGAACTCGGGAGGCTGAGGCAGGAAGATCGCAAGTCCAGTGCCAGCCTGGGCTGAATAGTGAGTTCAAGGTCAACCTGAACTGTAGAGCAAGACCTTGTCTCACAAAAGCCAAAGCAAATCCTTGTGAAGACCATGCTAGCAGGGTGACTCCGGGTTCCCATGCTTAGCTCTTTGCAAAACCCTCACACTGACTCAGTTTCTCCAAAGCAGCATCCCGAAGCCTTTCACTGGCCTGGGAGCTGTGGCCCGCCCCACACCTAGCCCTCCCAGTATCCTTTCCCCCTACCTGGGCGCCAGTCACGCGAACCCTTCTAGCTCCTTCCAGCCTTGGCAATTCCATTCCTGCTAACGGGGTGGTGGCCCACACCTGTAATCCCAGGACTCAGGAGGCTGAGGCAGGAGGATCACTGTGAGTTCAAGGCCAGCCTCGGCTCCATAGTGGGTTCAAGACCAGCCCAAACTGCATAGCAAGACCCTGTCTCAAAAAACCATAATAAAATTTTAAAAAGACAATTCTGGGGCTAGGGGTTTAGCACAGCGGCACAGCGGCACAGCGCCTGCCTGGCAAGCGCAACGTCCTGAGTTCAGTTCCCGGTACCGGAGAAAAACCAAAAACAAACAAACAAAAAAACAAAAAACAATTCTGTTCCCATTGCCTGGTGGACGCTCTCCCCTCTCCCCTATTTTTTGTATTTTTTATTTTGGAACAGGATCCCTCTAAGTCACTAAGTTGCCCAGGCTGGGCTGCAACTTGTGATCCTCCTGCCTCAGCCTCCCACAGTACTAGGTGTTGGCAGCTGCTAAAGCTGGAAAATAATTACATGTGCAGGATGAAGCCAGCCAGAGAACACGGGAGCTCCGAGAACACAGGAGCTCCTCGAATCACTTAAACAAGCTGCTGTAGCTTGTTAACTGATTGCTGGGCAGCCAGCCGGAAATTAACCAACCGCTGGAGGTTATAAATAAACACTCTACCCTTCTTGGGCAAGTGCCCCTTCTCCGCTCAAAGAGGGGCCTCCACCTGAGCCAGGCTTTTTGTCTCGTCTGTTTTTTTCCTCATTCTCAAGGCCGCCTTTCTTTCCTGGGGTACAGCAAGGACCCAGTGGATCCATATAACTAGAAGCATGGGCATACATGCCTGCTTTTCTTTTCTTTTTTTTTTTTTTGAGACAGGGTCTCGATTTGTGGTTCAGGCTGGCCTCAAACTTACAGCTATCCTCCTGTCTCAGCCTCCCAAGTGCTAGGATTACAGGCGTGTGCCACCACGCCTGGCCATACCTGCTTTTCTAAAGTGAGAAAGTAAAACAGAATTAGCCAGGGCTTTTCCTCCCCCATACACACATTCACTGGGCAAATATTAATGAGCACCTACTATGTGCCAACCACTGTCCTAAGAGCTGGTGTTATGGTTGATACATTCTGTCAACTTGGGGAGTCTAAAGGTTTGGCTAAGTGACTCAGCAGGGATCCAGGGTGCTTACTTTGTATACATCCTGAGCCTGTGGAACAGGAGGGCATGGAGATTATGTGAGTGCTACATGCCCCCTGGGTGGGGGAAGCCTGTTTACAATGTAAGGGACGGAAAGAGGCTGCTTGCTGCCGTTCCTCCCTTTTGCTCTTGTTGCTTTTACTGTGTTCTGCTGCCATGAACGTTTGCCCTCTGCCATGTGCCACTCTGCCTTGGAGCCAGCCGAGTATGGACTGAAACCTCCACAAACTGTGAGCTCAATAAACCTTCCCTTCCTTCATTCTGGGCACTGGAGCAGCAACAACGAAAGAAAAGTAACCAAGACATCTGGGTACAGTGCAGTGGAGAGAAAGTACCAAGTCTCTTCTTTTTAGCAAGGGAGACAGACAAAATAACAGTCATAATAAACAAAAAATGTAATTTTCGGTACGAGAGTACTGTTAAGTATTACGAAGAAAAATAAACCCGAGCGGTAGGTAAGAAAGGTGCACGTTGGACTGCACAATACGGACAAAGAGCTCACTGCACCATGCACTTGTAGGTGGCTTTGATGAGCTCAAAAGACTTCTGCGGCTTCCGAAGCGGGAGGAGCCGCGAGCGGTTCTCCGGCCCTGGGTCCCCGGCTCAGCCCCCTCCTCCGCAGCGCTGTGACAGTGTCCGAGGCTGCCCTCAGAGTCTTCTTGGCTCCCAATGTTTTCCCCAGCCAGAAGTGACAGTGACACCCAAGGCGTCCTTGGAAAGCCTCTGCTGCCAGTCGGTGGCTCTTCCTCGCCATCAAAGCGTCGGACACCAGCTCTGTAGGGCCTGGGAGAACTCTAGGTCCTCACGTTCCGGATGGGCCCAAGACACATGTCCCTGGGCAGAGAAGCCGGGACGTGCTGGCGGTCACAGGCACGGCTGACTACAGGTCCTGGGCGGCCACATGATTTATTACGGAAAGTGCTCAGCGGCGGGAGTTGTCCTCCGGCGTCCCTGTCCCCTGCCGAAGGCGTAGCACAGTCCTTCCTGCACGCAGAGGCCAGGGTCCATTTATTTATCGGTTTGTCTGTTACAGCACCAAGAAAAGATGACGAGGGATTAGCACCGAATTTAGGAGGCACAGTGGAGACTGTGCGGGTGAACACAGAACGTGCAGCGAGGTCACACGGGGACCGAGGGCACCCGCCTGCCCCACGAGCTGACAAAGGGTTGGGCGGTCTTGTGCTTGGTCCCCCGTGCCAGGCGGCAAAGGCAGTCACACACGAGGATGCACACAAGGGCGGCTTCGCAGCTCCTCTGGGGAGAAGTGAAGGGTCTCCGAGAAGTGGGAAACTGAGGCAGCAAAGCCAGCTGGGGACCAGAGACGGGGAGGAGAGGGAGGAGGAGCCCCAGGAGCAGAACTCAGCAACTCCAGCCCTCCCTGAGAGCTCCCCGACCATCCCATCAGCGGCTCGCCAGCGATGGAGACAGAGGAGCCGGCCTGGTTGCTGTCATTTGGTCCCTGCTCCCAAACCCGATGCGGACTGCAGGCCGGAGCCACATGCTCAGCGGCCCACAGCTAGGGTGCGGAGACCCCGGTGTGGGGACAGGCTTCATGGGGAATGCTGACACCCCTAGATTTTCTCCCCTTGGAAAGAGGTAGGGAACAAAACACACTCCTTAAAACATCTCATGAAAACTTCCTTTGTACTATGTCTTAAAACAAATAGTTAAACTGCTAAAAATTTCCAGTTTCCTCAGCTAGCTTGCTTTTCTCCCCAGAGAAACATCTCCTGATATTTAAGCCCTCTTGAAACTTCATTTCTGCAAGAGAAGGGCTCCCAGCCGCCAACCTGAAAATAAATACAAGTGGGATTCTAGGCGTGACGCATGTTGGCTTACAGTCACCATGCTCGCAAACATAATTCTCATAAACATCCTTTATTTTTTGCTATTTGAAAAGAATATATATTTAAAAGGAGTATTGATAAAATATATACCTGAAAGGATGTCACAGATACACTTGAAACGAGTCAAGTCACATTTGAAAACAAAGGAAGGCTGAGCATCCTCTGCATGTCTGTTCTGGTTTGAATCAAGAATGACCCCAAGCTGGGTGCGGTGGTGCACGCCTGTAATACCAACACCCTAGAGGCTGAGGCAGGAGGATTGCTGAAAGTTCGAGGCTAGCCTGGGCTGCATAGTGAGTTTAAGGCCAGCATCGACTACATAGTGAGACCCTGTCTCAAAAAATAAATAAATATAACAAGAGAAAGTGTTTTCTGAACTATACTTTGTAAGAAAAATAAGAAAAAGTATAATTATTGGGTTGAATTTTGTTCCCTTAAGACTTCTATGTTGAAGTCCTAATCTCAGTAGCTCAGAACATAACTTGTTTGCAGATAGTGTCTTTAAAGAGATCATAAAGGGGCTGGGTATTTAGCCCAGCGGCAAAGCGCCTGCCTGGCAAGCGCAAGGTCGTGAGTTCGGTTCCCGGTACCGGAGAAAAACAAATAAATAAATAAATAAATAGGTCATGAAGTCCAAATGGGGTCATTGGGTGGGTCTCACTTGGATGACTGGTGTCCCTTTTTTTTTTTTTTTGTCTTTTTGAGACAGGTCTTACTATGCAGTTCAGGCTGGCCTTGCGCTCACTTTGTAGCCCAGGCTGATCTCGAACTCGCAGTGATCCTCCTGCCTCAGCCTCCCCAATGCTGGGATTACAGGTGTGCACCACCATGCCTGGCTTGGTGTCCTTCTCAGTGGAGCTAAGGCCCCACCCACAGGAGCCCAGCAAGGATCGGCTCCCTGGCCTTGAACTCTCAGACCCGCAGGGAGAAGCTCGCAGCAACATGCGGGACTTTCTAAAGCAGCACAGCCTGAGGCCCTCTGCTGCCCAAGTCCTGGTCCCCGCCTCTTGCCCGGTACTTGGAGCCGGAGGGAGGTGACACTTGGCCGCCCCCGCCCCGACCTCCCCAGCACCTCTGGTTCTCACACACCCACACCGCAAAGGTGACCTCAGCCAGGAGCCGGTAGGTGGCCCCACCTCAGCCCTGCGATGGTGCGGCTCCGCCCCCGTGTGCCCCGCCCCCTTGTGCCCCGCCCCCTTGTGCTCCGCCCCCGTGTGCCCCGCCCCCTTGTGCCCCGCCCCCTTGTGCTCCGCCCCCTTGTGCTCCGCCCCCTTGTGCTCCGCCCCTTGTGCTCCGCCCCCTTGTGCTCCGCCCCCTTGTGCTCCGCCCCCTTGTGCTGCACCCGAGGACCCAACCCGGCAGCCCGGCCCTGTGCACTCCTCCCCTGCCACACCTGACCCCTGACCCGGCAGCCCCCAGGCTCAGCTCCACGGTCCCCTCCCCGTGGAGGCCGCCTGGCCACCTCTTCACGGGTGGGTCCCCCAAACTTACTTTCCCTCCAACGCCCAAGGGCTCGCGGTGAGAGTCCCAGCCCGGCCGCCAGGGCCCTGCTTTGGACGCCCCCTTGCCAAGCCACCTGTGTGGTCCCAGAGACAGAGGCGCCCACAAAGGGTCCCCTCTCACTCGGGCAGGGCTGTAAGAGTACGCTGAGAACAGACCCTAGGATCAGTGCCTGTGGAAACAGGTGGCTGAAGCAGGAAGATCTCTTGGGCCTGCTCCTGGTGGGCGGCCTCACCCGGGGACCAGGTACCCGCACGCCCCACCGCATCACCGAGCTGCTGCGGGAGAGTTGGACACTGCCGGCTCCCCGCACATGGCCACCGCCCGGCAAGACTCCAGGGAATGGACGAGGGATGAGGGAGCGACTGCGGCCAGGTGCCCAAGGACCTCGCGGTGTGGACCTCCTGCTCGGAACACCCAGTCACAGTCTCCAAGAGGCAGCCACTCGGGGTCCGTGAGTGCTGCTCCCCAAAGCCACAGTGGCACCACAGCCTCAGCCAAACTCCTCCTCCTACCCAAAGCTCGGTCACCTCCAGCCCAGGGACAGTGACAGCAAAGCCGCCGCGGGGGAGGGGGCGGGGGTGATAGTACAGACTTAGATCTCAGCCCGGAGCTGTCCTCTGCCCTCCGCCACCTTCTGAAGCACAAAGGGACTCCAAGTTCCAGCTGGTTTCTTGATTTGTCACATTTATGAAGTACCACTGTTATAATGTGCTGTGGAGGATTCAAAAATTGGTACGTAGACATTTGTCTCTGCCATAAGGGACTTGGAACTATGGCTCCTCCTCTTCCATTCTTTGCAAGCATCTTACACATGACGCTAGAGCCAGGCGTGGTAGTCCACACCTATAATCCCAGCATCTGGAAGGCTGAAGCAGGAGGGTTGCTGAGAGTTCAAGAACAGCCTGGATTACATAGTCCTTGCCTCAAAGAAAAAAAAGAAGAGAAAAGAAGAAGAGGACGAGGAGAGGGGTGGAGAGGAGGAGGGCAATTAAACGTCACTGTAGTGGATTGATAACTGGTGGTCAACTAACTTATAACCCCCAGCTGAACTGAGTAAGCGTGGTGCTGTGTGGGAGGCCCACCTGGGGATTGCTGCCAGCAGCATAAGAGGCAGACCTGGAGAAGAACTAAGGCTGCTAGGAGCTGAGAAAGGCTGTTGAGAGCTGTTGGAGGAGCTCATCATGCTGGCTTTCCTGATGAAGTTGGCTGTTTTCATCCTCCTAGGAGCTCAGGACCTTGTTGGCACTGAGAATAGCTTCAGTGCACTTTGGGGAGCTCTGGTCCTCACTCTGAGCATCGCTTCCTGGCTCCGGGGGAGAAGATGGTACACTGCTCAGTCTCCTGGAGAAGCTTGCTGCACTGACTTTCTTGATGGGAACTCAGCCATCTTGATCATCAGAAGAGCTCCGGACTGCATTGTTGCTGAGGATGGCTGTGGTACCTTTCAGGGGAGCTCTGGTTCTTCTGAGCATCACTTCCTGGCTCCAGTGCAGATCCCTCAGCCTGCTAGCACTGATCCTTCATCCCGCTGGCACAGACTTTCTAGGTTCCACCACTGACCTTGGGGCCTTCCCAGCACAGATCCACGGAACAGGCCTGCATGAGACGTTGTCGTGGGCTCTGGGCCTCCAGTTGGATGCGTGGGAGGCATTGTTATGGGCTCTAGGTCTTCAGCTGGACTCATGCAGGACATTATCGTAGGATCCAGACCCTCGGCTGGATTCTTGGTCTGTGTTGTGAGGACAGACTTCCTGCACTCTCCTGTATATCATTCTTTGGGTGACTACGATAAATAATCTCATAAAATATGTGTCCTCTGTTATATTGTGTTCCCTTGCAAAAATATCCCCCAAATCAACAGTCATATTAAGCACAGTAAAAGCTATGTGTTACACGTATTGAGTAAAGCTTTCACTGTGGTAAGTAAAGCCAAAATTTCACATTTAAAAAAAAAAAACAAAACAAAAAAAACGGGGGCTGGGGATATAGCTCCTTGTACCAAGCACCTGCCTGGCAAGTGCAAGGTCCTGAGTTCTATTCCCAGTACCAATTAAGAAAAAAAAAAAGAAAAATCAATAAAAGAACAAGAGAATCACTCAATGTTGCCTGAGTTCTTCTTGGCATCTGAGTTAAAATCATGGGCCCCTCCCTGAAGCACAGATCAGTTAATTGGCTCCTCTATTTGTAGACAGAGCTATAAAGAAGCAAAGGTAACTGACTTCAGAAAGTGCCTAACACAAAGGGCATAAGGCTGGGGGCTGTGAAATGCTCCCTCCTGTGCCTGAGCCAGCAGTTCCTCGGAAAGAGGAGCAACTCCCCTGCTCCTTGGTCTTGCTGTGAGTCTCCAAAGGCCCCCAATAAAGAGCAGACATGGGTGCTCGTCAGCAGCAGGAGCCTTGAAAACCCACGTCCCAGCACGAGAAGGAAAAGTAACCCCTTAGCACACTTGGTGATTAATGAACACCACCCTTGGCTTGGTCTCTGCTATTGCTGTTCGGGAGACAGGGTCTTGCTGTGCAGTGCGGGCTGGCCTTGCTCTCACTATGTAACCCTGGCTGGCCTCGAACGCGTGGTGACCCTGCTGCCTCAGCACTCAGGAGGCTGAGGCAAGAGAAGGAACATTATTGCTGGTCAGTAACGCCAGTACCTACGTTGTGAAAACTAGAGGGCCAAAAAGAGTACTTCGCTCAGTCCGTGCACTGCTGTAACATGTTTGGGGCTGATTTTCAGGGAAAAAGAAAGATGCTTCTGTTTCTTACACAATTCTGCCCACTCTTGCAATGATATCAAACGCTAGCCGTAATGAAAGAAAATGTTAAAGGAACAAAAGAAGGAGTGCATATTATGTGTGTGCACGCGCGCACGCGAGTGTGGTTATACCTTATCCACAAATAAAAAATAGAAAGAGAAAATGTGAAGTTAAAGACCCAATTAAATATTGGACCACACAGCTGTCATTCAGAATCTCCCCGTCCGTTCTTTGCAAGCTCCTATGCTGGTTCATCCATCACATTTCAAACTACTGGGTCTAATGAGATAGGGCTGCTGTACAAACTACCACAAATGAGATGGCTTAAAGTGACAGAAGAGCCAGGCATGGTGGCCTGTAGCCCCAGAACTCAGGAGGCTGAGGCAGGAGGATTATCCTGAGTTCAAGGCCAGCCTAGGCTACCTAGTGAGTTCAAGGCCAGCCTGAGCTGCATAGTGAGACTCTGTCTCAAATAACTAAATAACTAACAAGAGTATTCTTTTAGAGCCCTGACAGCTAAAAGCAAGGTCTTGGGAGGGTCACACTCCCTCTGGAGGCTCTGGGGAGCAGCCTTTGCCTGCTCCTGGCCTCTCTGGAGGACTCCAGGCAAGCCCTGGTGTCCCTGGCTTGTAGCTGCACCACTCCAGGCCCTGCTCCTCCTCTGTGTCTCCTAGATTCTCTCTTCTTGCAAGGACACTGCTCGCTGGGTGAAGTATGACTTCATCTTAACTTGATCGAATCCGAAAAGACCCTAGGATGTCTCCAAATGATGTCACACTCAGCCGTGGAGGTTGGGACCTGCACGTACCTATTGGGGGGATGCAGCTCTGTCCCCTGTAGCAGTCAACACAGTACCAAAGAACCGTGCTGAGAAATTAGACATCTCTGAGGGGAGAATCTAGAGACAGACCTTAAACCTCTCACCACAATTTCCTCAGAGTAGTTCATAGGTCTAAAAATATAACAGCATGCTGTAAAACTTCTAGAAGGAAGGCTCTGTGAGCTCGGGTTTGTTTTTAGATGCTGGATAACATCAAAAGCATGACCCGTAACAGAAAATATTGATAAATTAGATGACTGAGTCTAAGATGTCTGCTTTGTGAAAGACACTATCGAGAATGTGAAAAGACAGACCAGACCAAGGATGGCAGGATTTCATACTTTCTGTGGCCATTGCAAATTGGGTCATTCGTTCTTTTCATTTTTCTATAGAGCTACTAAAGTTTTTAATCAACCATTTTGTTCAGTCTATGCAAAATACCTGGAGGTCCCTGAAAGTCCACGGCAAAGCTTGATGCATTAATCATGAAAAGCTGGTGGCTTCCACATTACTACACCCTTCTGACAAGACCCTGTAAAGTAATGTATTTATCCTGTGGCCTCAGAAAACTCGCCCTAACAAGATGATTTCTCAGCCAGGTGTGGCGTCTCATGTCTGTAATCCCAGCACTTGGGAGGCTGAGGCAGGAAGATCACCACAAGCTTGAGGCCAGCCTGGGCTCCGCAGTGAGTTCAAGACCAGCCTGGACTACACAGAGAGAACCTGTCTCAAAAAACCAAACAAAACAGTGTCAAGCCACAGAGGAGCCACAAAACGGAATCCCAGCCTTGAAGTTGGCCCTAGGCTCAAAAGCCCTCCTGCTGGTCTCCTGAGGATTGTTCCACAAGGAGCAACAGACCCAGCCTTGGGTCAAGAAGTTCTGAGAAGTCAGTCCAAGCCTCCAAGCGGCCAGTCCTTTCCAAAGCATTGAGGCTTGTTATTCTCCTCCGGCCACCAGGGGGAGCCAAACAACACAGTCTGTAGGAGGGCAGGCGAGCTGCGCAAAGGCCACGGACACGTCCACTCCCTATCCAACTAACAGCACCTTGGAACACTTCCATTTTTAAAGGACTTTGTGAAGCCAGCACAGGTGGCATGTGTAAGTAACCTACTTAGCTTTCAGAACAGGAGGGGAGACAGAGGAACAAGATCTAAAAAAAAGTGACGGACACTTGTCATCCCAGCATTCGAGAGGCTGAGGCAGGAGGATCACCATGAGTGCGAGGCCAGCCTGGGCTACATAGTGAGTTTAAGTCCAGCTGGAACTACATAGTGAGACCCTGTCTCAAAAAAAGAAAAAAAAAGGCAATGGCTCTTTATCATTTCCCACATGGAAAGGGAACCAAGGTGTGTGGCTCAGCGGCTGGTCCCACAGTCACTATGAACCACAGCCTGGAAGCAAGTGGGCCTAGTTCACCTTGAGTGGGCCCCGGCCCTCCCCTCCGTGGGCCCGTTCTTCCCCAGGCATGGAGAGGTGTACTCCTTGGGCCTCCTCACTGCTGGGACCAGTACCTGACACCTACAATTACAGAAGTTTATTTCCGGCTCATGGTTGCAGAGAGCGCAGTCCATGCTCAGCTGGCTCCAAGGCAGAAAGGAGGAGGAGACCTGCTTGGCCATGGCAGCCATGAAGCAGGGAGCAGAAAGAACCAGAGCCAGAGCTCTGCTCTCCTCAGGCCCAGCCCAGGGACCTAGCCCACCCCCGCCCTGCCCCACCTCTGCACTTCCAGGTAGGAACTCATGCATGGATGAAGCCACTCGTGAGTACAGCACTCCACGATCCAATCACCTTTCAAACCCCCACCTCTGAACACGTGAGACTTTGGGGGACACTTTAGGTCTGAACCATAACACGGGAGAAGGGGTCTTTGCCCTCTGTCGGCTTCCTGTCCCGCCTCTTCTCCGGTGATGCCTGTCCCTGCCTGATCTCTCTCCTGTGGACTCCTCCCTCCCCGCCCTGCGTCCCAGCCAGGCCTGCACTTCCTGTGGCAGTGTCCTGCGGCTGCCCGCCGCCCCTCTCTGAGCCACGGCTCCCCGTGAAAACACCACAGGACCCTCCCTGTTCCCCAAACCACTTGTCTGCAATAGAGCTTTGCTAACAATGTAGGACATCGGAGTAGTTTCAGCGCTGCGTAGAGCAGAAAATAACTCAACGTGGACTGTTCAGCGTTGGATTAGAGTCCCCTCCCGCCTCCCTTTGGGGAAGTTCTGTGTCTTAATCCTGGTTTCCCTCCTGTTTCTCTCACCGCTCTGCTCCTCCCCGTGCTGTGTCTGCCTCTCTCCTCCCTCCCCTCCCACTCGCCCTCCCCGTCCCGGTCCTCCGGCCAGCTCTTCCCGAGCCCAGCAGTGTCCCCTCCTGGCATCTGTGGTCACTACAAACTCAGCGCAGCTGCTCCTTTACGAGCGCCTCCCCTTTGGTCAGCGGCAGCATCACCGAGCCAGTTCTTCAAGTCGAAAGCATGGGTGCCATCTTTGACTGCACTAGTGTCCATGCCCAGCTGGTGATCAGGTCCTGTGGATTCCGTATCCTCTCATCTAAAGGCAGGGGATGTAGCTCAGCGCCACAGCACCTGCCTGGCAAGTATAAGGTCTTGAGTCTGATTCCCAGTACCAAAAAAGAAAGAAAAAGAAAAAAAGGAAATGCAAATCAAAACACAAATGAGACTGCATTTTTGAGCCAGGCATTATATGCCTGTAATCGCAGCACTCCAGAGCCTGAGGCAGGAGGATCATTGCAAGTTCGAGACCAGCCTGGGCTACAAAGTGAGCTCAAAGCCAGCCTGAACTGCATAGTAAGACCCTGTCTCAAA